>NC_045965.1:63115828-63280828 GCF_010909765.2 Amblyraja radiata | reverse complement strand
ATTTATACCATGGCCAATTAACCTACAAACATGCACGTCTTTGGAGCGTGGGAGGAAACCGAAGATCTCGGGGAAAACCCACGCAGGTCACGAGGAGAAGGTACAAACTCCGTACAGAGAGCGCCCGTTGTCGGGATGGAACCCGGGTCTCTGGCGCTGCAAGGCAGCAACTCTACCGCTGCGCCACCGTGACCGCCTTTCAGCATCGCTGTGTCAAACGCATCGATCTCCCTGCTTACATGTGGCGAGCACATTGGGCGGCTCGGTGGCACGGCGGAGGGGGACCTCGTTGGAAACTTACCCAATGGTGAAAGGCCTGGATACAGTGGATGTGGAGAGGATGTTTCCACTGGTGGGAGAGTCTAGGACCAGAGGTCACATCCTTGATACACTGGTGGCACTGAGATAGGTGGTGGCAAGCTTCACGATCCCAGGAGTTAATATCACCAGCAGCTTGTCCTGGACTAGCCAGATCAAAGCAATGGGGTACAAAGCACGCCAACACTTGCTATTGAGGGAGTGCAGCGCCACGCCGAGTTCTCCATTTTTTTTCTGCCCTCTCTCACTGCCCTCTCTCTCCCCCTCCCTCTCTCTCTGCCCTCTCCCCCCCCCCCCCCCATCTCTTCCTCTCTGCCCTCTCTGCCCTTTCTGCCTCTCTGCCCTCTCTGCCCTCTCTGCCTCTCTCTTCCTCTCTTCTCCTCTCTCTTCATCTCTCTTCCTCTCTCTTCCTCTCTCCCCCTCTCTCTTCGTCTCTCTCTCTCTCTCTGTCTCTCTCTCTATCTCTCCATCTCTCTTTCATTAAATTTATCAAACCTACATTTCTTTATTTTTTTCCCATGGCCCGTACAAATGTGCCAAATAGATAATGTGGCCCTCATGCTGGAATGTTTGGAGGCCCCTGGTCTATGCTGTTCAGAGCTTGTTTACCGGTGGTCAGAATCGAACCCGGTTCTCTGGCGCTGTAAGGTAGCAACTCCCCCGCTGCGCCACCGTGCCGCCCTTGCAAAACAGGGGGACATGGATTACATGTGCAACCATCAGAGGGGTATCCCACCGTAACTCCTCTGTCGTGTTTCTAACTCCACCACCAACACAGATAGACACAGAGTGCTGGAGCAACTCAGCGGGTCAGGCAGCAGCCTGTGGAGAACATGGACAGGTGACGTTTCAGGCCAAGACCCTTCAGACTTCAGTTGGATTATTACTTTGTGCGGAGCTGGCTTTGTACAAGTTTGCTGTACACAAACCTGCTTTACAAATCGCAGCTAAAATTCGCCGAAACAATTTCATTAACTGCAAACCCCTACGGGGTTGAAATGAAATCTCGATCTCATTACCAGATTTTTTTTTTGTTGTTTTTTTGCGATACAGACATTTCAGCCAGCTGAATCTCATTCGAGTTAGCTTGCTGCAGGTTTAGGGGCGAAAAGTATTCTGTTTTATTCAGTAGCCTGGATGTTGCGAACATATCCCAGCCTGTCAAATCAGGGGCAAATTATGCCAAACTCATTTCCATTAAAACATTTGAATTAGAAATAAAGCTGCATTGCCTTCATTTCCGTTCATGTGTCGCAGGGGAATTGAGCGATGAGGGACATTTCTGAATGCACTTTAATATAAAATAGGAGGCGATGCATTTTGAGAGGCAATGACCCACTAACGCTGAAAAAGTACAGACACATTCTTGTGTATGGGCGGCGCGCAGTGGTAGAGTTGCTGTCATACAGCGTTTGGGGAGAAGGCAGGAGAGTGAGGTTAGGAGGGAGAGATAGATCAGCCATGAGGAAAACATTTTTCACACAGAGAGTGGTGAATCTCTGGAAAACTCTGCCACAGAAGGTAGTTGAGGCCACAGTTCATTGGCTATATTTAAGAGGGAGTTAGATGTGGCCCTTGTGGCTAAAGGGATCAGGGGGTATGGAGAGAAGGCAGGTACAGGATACTGAGTTGGATGATCAGCCATGATCCTATTGAATGGCGGTGCAGGCTCAAAGGGCCGAATGGCCTACTCCTGCACCTATTTTCTATGTTTCTATGTTTCTATGATTGAATGGCGGAGTACACTTGATGGGCCCAATGGCCTGATTCTACTCCTATCACCTATGACCTGATGACCTTAGCGACCCGAGTTCGAACCCGACTGCGGGTGCTGTCTGTACGGAGTTCGTACGTTCGTCCCGTGACCTGCGTGGGGTTTCTCCGGGTGCTCAGGTTTCCTCCCACACTCCAAAGACGTACAGGTTTGTAGGCCAATTGGTATCAAGGCAAAATTGGCCCTAGCGTGTGTAGGGGGGTAGGGTTAGTGTGCGGGGGATCGCTGGTCAGTGCGGGCATGATGGGCCAAAGGGGCTGTATCTCTGAACTAAACCAAGCTAATAAAAACTAAACATCTAACCATGGTTAATAATTATTAATGACCATTAAACTATGCACTATTGAACAATAAATAAGGTATTTAAAAGTATTAGTATTTGTTGTCCCATGAAAATATCACAGCACAGCATATAATGATCTTCCTTTGGGCTAACACTTGGAACATCAAGTGCCACAGTCAGTAAACCACCACAGTTTTTTTTAAGTAATTGAGCCTTTTAGCTGGGGAAAAAGCTGTTAGCTGGGTTATCAGTAGAATTGCAGTAACAAGGAACTGCAGATAGAGTCATAGAGTGACACAGCGTGGAAACAGGCTCTTCGGTCCAACTTGCCCACACTGGACAACATGTCCCGTCTACACTAGTCCCACCTGCCCGCGCGCTTGGTCCATATCCCTCTAAACCTGTCCTACCCATGTACCTGTCTAACTGCTTCTTAAACGTTGCGATAGTCCCAGCCTCATCTACCTCCTCCGACAGCTCGCTCCATACACCCACCACCTTTGTGTAAAAAAGTTACCCCTCAGGTTCTTATTTAATCTTTTCCACCTCACTTTAAACCTATGCCCTCTGGTTTCCGATTCCCCTACTCTGGGCAAGAGACTCTGTGCGTTTACCCGATCTATACCTCTCATGGTTTTGTACACCCCTTTTAGGTCACCCCTCATCCTCAAGTGCTCTAAGGAATAGAGTCCTAGCCTGCTCAACCTCTCCCCATAGCTCAGGCCCTCGAGTCCTGACAACACCCTGGTAAATCTTCTCTGCACCCTTTCCAGCTTGACAACATGATGATGCTTGATGGTTTACATGGTTTACACAAAGGGACACAAAACACTGGAGTAACTCAGCGGGTCAAGCAGCATCTCTGTAGAACATGGATAGGTGATGTTCCGGACTGAAGAAGGGTCTCGACCCGAAACGTCACCCATTCCTTCTCTCCAGAGATGCTGCCTGTCCCGCTGAGTTACTCCACCGTTTTGTGTCTATCTGCACTCTGTTACTCATCAGTTCATCTTGCGATTAGTAGTATGAAGCAAGAGAAAACTAGGCCTCAAAGCCTTTAAGCAAAGTTCATATGGTCATAAGTGACAGTAGAATTAGGCCATTCGGCCCATCAAGTCTACTCTGCCATTCAATCATGGCTGATCTGTCTCTCCCTCCTAACCCTATTCCCCAGCCTTCTCCCCATAATCTTGGACCTGTACTAATCAAGAATCTATCTATCTCAGCCTTAAAAATATCCACTGACTTGGCCTCCACAGCCCTCTGTGGCAATGATTTCCACAGATTCACCACTCTCTGACTAAAGAAACTTCTCCTCATCTCCTTCCTAGAAGAGCATCCTTCAATTCTAATGTTATGACCTCTAGTCCTAGACTCTCCCATTAGTGGAAACATCCTCTCCACATCCTCTCTATCCAGGCCTTTCACTATTCTGTAAGTTTCAATGAGGTTCTCCCCCCCCCCCCCCGCCTCATCCTTCTAAACCCCAGCGAGTACAGGCCCAGAGCCGGCAAACGCTCATCATAGGTTAACCCACTTAGTTAGATGCATTGTTTAAGAAAGAACAGCAGCTGCTGGAAAAAATCGAAGGTAGACAAAAAATGCTGGAGTAACTCAGCGGGTGAGGCAGCATGGAGAGAAGGAATAGGCGACGTTTCGGGTCGAGACCCTTCTTCAGACTGATGTTCATGAACATTGACTTCCCTAATTTTAGAGAGCCTTTGCTTTCTCCCTCCTTCCCCTCCCCCTTCCCAGCTCTCCCACAAAGCCTAATGTCCTTTCTTTTTCCAGCCCCCCCCCCATCCCCCCGACATCAGTCTGAGGAAGGGTCGCGACCCGAAACGTCGCCTATTCCTTCTATCCATAGGTGCTGCATGTCCCGCTGTGTTTCTTCAGCATTTTTTGTCTCCCTTAGTTAGATGCATTTTTAGTTTTGTAACTGGATTTGTGCTTTCCCAAAGAAGCTCTCCCCTGAGTTCATCGCTGGCCGGCTTCGCTTGTCACTCCCAGTATGTGTCGGGTTGAAAATCTCATTAGTAGAAATGAAGAAAAGGACCCAATAAAGTCTCAGCCCAGGAGACTTTGCAGTCTGCAGCTTAGTTGCAAAGACGGGAGAAAGGCTCAAACTCTGACATATATTACAGGCAGTTTGCCCGCTGTGGAGAATCCCCTGAATCTTTTCACTTCATAAATCAGCGGTTTGGTTTAGTTTTCGAGATACAGCGCGGAAACAGTCCCTTCGGCCCACCGAGTCCGTGCCGGCCAGCGGTCACCGCGCACCAACACTAGGGACAATTTACATTTAGGCCCAGCCGATGAGCCTGCCAGCCTGCACGTCTTTGGAGTGTGGGAGGAAACCGGAAACCTCAGATAAAACCCGGGGGGAGAACGTACAAACTCCGTACTCGCTAGAATTTAGAAGATCGAGGGGGCATCTTATAGAAACTTACAAAATTCTCAAGGGGTTGGACAGGTTAGATGCAGGAAGATTGTTCCCGATGTTGGGGAAGTCCAGAACAAGGGGTCACAGTTTAAGGATAAGAGGGAAGTCTTTTAGGACGGAGATGAGAAAAACATTTCAGTGGTGAATCTGTGGAATTCTCTGCCACAGAAGGTAGTTGAGGCCAGTTCATTGGCTATATTTAAGAGGGAGTTAGATGTGGCTCTTGTGGCTAAAAGGTATCAGGAGGTATGGAGAGAAGGCAGGTACAGGATACTGAGTTGGATGATCAGCCATGATCATATTGAGTGGCGGTGCAGGCTCGAAGGGCTGAATGGCCTACTCCTGCACCTATTTTCTATGTTTCTATGTTTCTATGTTTCTATGTTTCTATGTACAGGCAGCTCCGTGTAGTCAGGATCAAATCCAGGCCTCTGGCGCAGTGAGGCAGAGATCTCCAGAGATGCTGCCTGTCCCGCTGAGTTACTCCAGCATTTTGTGTCTACCTTCGATTTAAACCAGCATCTGCAGTTCTTTCCCACACAAAAAAATGTTCCTCCTTTTTTTTAAATTTTTTATTAGAAGTACAATACAGTGGTACCTTTTTACAGGTTCCCAAAATTATGTTAACATAATACATTCTCTGTACAACTTCTTTTTTTTTTTTTTTTTTTTTTTTTTTTTTTTTTTTTTAATTTTATTAGAAGTTAATACAGTACAAAACAGTACAGTGGCACCTAATTTTAGGTGCCAACTATGTCATACCGTAATCTTTAATACAATAAGATACAATATGATAGAACATCAAAAAAAAAATTTTAAGAGAGAAATAAGAAAGAAAGTAAAGAATAGAGGAAAGTCTAGTGTGTGTGAATAAAAAGGAGGAAAAAGAGATAATGGGGAAAATAAATAAGCAAGAAAAGAATGCAGGAGGGAGTTTATCAAATCGCCGCAAGGGAGATGATATTTTATATTATTGATCATCTTTCACCCATACCTGAAACTTTTAATTTTTACGATACTGTTGCACCACATGAATCCAAGAAACCAATAAATGGAGACCAACTCGTTAAGAATTGGTCTTGTTTATCTATTAGGAGGAGTCTCATTTCTTCCAGGTGTGTTCCTACCTGTCCTGTCACCTTCAAAGAACAGAGGGATCTGGGAATAACTGTGCACAGTTCCCTGAAGGTGGAATCTCATGTAGATAGGGTGGTAAAGAAAGCTTTTGGTGTGCTGGCCTTTATAAATCAGAGCATTGAGTATAGAAGTTGGGATGTAATGTTAAAATTGTACAAGGCATTGGTGAGGCCAATTCTGGAGTATGGGGTACAATTTTGGTCGCCTGATTATAGGAAGGATGTCAACAAAATAGAGAGAGTACAGAGGAGATTTACTAGAATGTTGCCTGGGTTTCAGCAACTAAGTTACAGAGAAAGGTTGAACAAGTTAGGGCTTTATTCTTTGGAGCGCAGAAGGTTAAGGGGGGACTTGATAGAGGTCTTTAAAATGATGAGAGGGATAGACAGAGTTGACGTGGATAAGCTTTTCCCACTGAGAGTAGGGAAGATTCAAACAAGGGGACATGACTTGAGAATTAAGGGACAGAAGTTTAGGGGTAACATGAGGGGGAACTTCTTTACTCAGAGAGTGGTGGCTGTGTGGAATGAGCTTCCAGGGAAGGTGGTGGAGGCAGGTTCGTTTTTATCATTTAAAAATAAATTGGATAGTTATATGGACGGGAAAGGAATGAAGGGTTATGGTCTGAGCGCAGGTATATGGGACTAGGGGAGAATACGTGTTCGGCACGGACTAGAAGGGTCGAGATGGCCTGTTTCCGTGCTGTAATTGTTATATGTTATATGTTATATGAATGCATAGACTTGTTTCTGTACCTTCCGTAAAGCCATGTCATTTAATTTAGTCTGTCTCTTTATCTTCCCTTTCCTGCCAAAATGTAGCACTGAACATTCTGCCTCATTTCACTTCACCTTTTGTACATACATTTCAACAATCCGACAATTCTTTCCAACAGTTCATTCCTATCCACTTGAAATCTCTTCATGGTTCACCTTATCTCCAGTTTTTGCAGAATTTCCGATCTTTGGTCACAGCCTCAGAATTAAAGGGCGCTCTTTTGGAAAGGAGGCGAGGCGGAACTTCTTTAGTCAGGGGGTAACCAATCTGTGGAACTCATTGCCACAGAGGGCTGTGGAGGCCACGTCAGTGGATGTTTTTAACACAGAGACAGACAAATTCTCGATGGGAACGGTTGTCGAGGATTATGGGGAGAAGGCAGGAAAATGGGATTAGGAGGCAGAGATCTTGGAGGCTATTGAGGGAGTGCAGCGTAGGTTTACATGGTTAATTCCCGGGATGGCGGGACTGTCATATGCTGAGAGAATGGAGCAGCTGGGCTTGTACACTCTGGAGTTTAGAAGGATGAGAGGGAATCTCATTGAAACATATAAGATTATTAAGGGTTTAGACACGCTAGAGGCAGGAAACATGTTCCCGATGTTGGGGGAATCCAGAACCAGGGGCCACAGTTTAAGAATAAGGAGTAAAGCCATTTAGAACGGAGATGAGGAAACACTTTTTCTCGCAGAGAGTGGTGAGTCTGTGGAATTCTCTGCCTCAGAGGGCGGTGGAGGCAGGTTCTCTGGATGCTTTCAAGAGAGAGCTAGATAGGGCTCTTAAAAATAGCGGAGTCAGGGGATATTGGGAGAAGGCAGGAACGGGGTACTGATTGGGGATGATCAGCCTTGATCACATTGAATGGCGGTGCTGGCTCGAAGGGCCGAAGAGCCTACTCCTGCACCTATTGTCTATTGTCTATTGTCTATCAGCCATGATTGAATGGCGGAATAGACTCAATGGAACAAACGGCCTAATACTCCTATAACTTGTGAACTTGTGAACTTTGGAATGGTGCATCATATATACACAAGTCCATGTTACAAACAGAGTCCAGATAGACTTGTAATTCCTGAGCCAAGTATTTTATCCATGCTAACGGCAGCCCCTTTAATACAATACGATAGAACATTATTTATCCCAGGAGGGAAATTGATCTGCCAACAGTCAAACAATTTATTCCTTGTATTTACCAACATGTCCCCCCTGGTACCAGAGATCTGTTTTACTACAGGGCAAAGTTCTGAGCCAAATCCCAAGCTTTAGATGTTAGACTTTAGCGTGGAAACAGGCCCTTCGGCCCACCGAGTCCGTGCCGACCAGCGATCACCCTGTACACTAGCACCATCCTACACACTAGGGGCAATTTACAATTTTACCGAAGCCGATTAACCTACAAACACGTCCTGTACGACTTTGGAGTGTGTGAGGAAACCGGAGCACCCAGAGAAAACCCACGCAGGTCACGGGGAGAACGTGCAAACTCCATGCAGACAGCACCCGCAGCTCTTAAAGTCAATACACTTTTATATTGAATAACGCAGGTACAATAGACTTGCAGTTAAATTACTGTAGAGAGTAGTGTGTTTATTATTTCACAGTCCAAAGCAAAAGCCCTGAAGTTCATCACCTGCCATTGAAGCCACGGTTACGTTGGAGTAACCGCACATTGCGCTCTGCTCCTGAAAATTCTGTTCTCTCTGCAACCAACAGGTTGAATTTCAGTAGCTAATTGGGATGTGGCGCCACGGTGGAGCAGCGGTACAGTTGCTGCCTCACAGCTCCAGAGAACCGGGTTCCATCCTGACCTCGGGTGCTGTCTGTGCGGAGTTTGCACGTTCTCCCCGTGACCGCGTGGGTTTCCTCCGGGTGCTCTGGTTTCCTCCCACACTCCAAAGACGTGCGGGTTCATATGTTCATTGGCTCCGAGTCTGCAGGGAGTTGAGTTGAGTTGAGTTTATTGTCACGTGTACCGAGGTACCGTGGAAGGCTTTTGTTGCGTGCTAACCAGTCAGCGGAAAGACAGCACGCGATTCACATCAAGCGTACAAATTCACGATGAAAGGAATAACGTTTAGTGCAAGATAAAGTCCAGTAAAGTCCAGCTAAAGATATTCCAAAGGACTTCAATGTGGTAGATAGTAGCTCAGGAATGTTCTCTAGTTTGGGGAAGGATGGTTCAGTTGCCTGATTACAGCTGGGAAGAAACTATCTCCAGAGTGGATAGGAAAGTGGGAATGACATAGAACTACAGCGAACCAGTGATGGACGCTTGGCAAGGACACGGTGGGACGAAGGACCTATATCCATGCTGTATCTTTCAATTATATCACTCAATGTCAGGGGTGATGGGGAGAAGGCAGGAGAATGGGCTTAGGAGGGAGAGATAGATCAGCCATGATTGAATGGCGGAGTAGACTTGATGGGCCGAATGGCCCAATTCCTATCACTTATGAATTTATGAATTTCATGATGATTTAGATTATTTTTATTGTTATGGGTAAAATGAAATGTTTTGTTTTTGCTATCTATCCAGTCAGCAGAAAGACTATTCATGATTACAATCAGGCTGCCCGTCGCATACAGACACAGGATAAATATGGGATCCTGCTTGGCGAAGACTGTTTCCAACATTTCTAAAAGCAGAACCAGGGTGGCACGGTGGCGCAGTGGTAGAGTTACTGCCTTACAGCGTCAGAGTCCCAGATTCGATTCTGACTACGGGTGCTGTCTGAACGGAGTTTGTACGTTCCCCCCGTGACCTGCGTGGGTTTTCTCCGAGATCTTCGGTTTCCTCCCACACTCCAAAAACGTACAGGCTTGAAGGTCAATTGGCTTGGTGTAAATGTAAATTGTCACTAGCGTGTCTTCCTCTCCTTCTTGCACAGCCTAAAGTTGTAGAAACATAGAAACATAGAAAATAGGTGCAGGAGTAGGCCATTCGGCCCTTCGAGCCTGCACCGCCATTCAATATGATCATGGCTGATCATCCAACTCAGTATCCTGTACCTGCCTTCTCTCCATACCCCCTAATCCCTTTAGCCACAAGGGCCACATCTAACTCCCTCTTAAATATAGCCAATGAAATGGCCTCAACTACCTTCTGTGGCAGAGAATTCCACAGATTCACCACTCTCTGTGTGAAAAATGTTTTTCTCATCTCGGTCCTAAAGGGTTTCCCCCTTATCCTTAAACTGTGACCCCTTGTCCTGGACTTCCCCAACATTCGGAACAACCTTCCTGCATCTAGCCTGTCCAACCCCTTAAGAATTTTGTAAGTTTCTATAAGTTCCCCCCTCAATCTTCTAAATTCTAGCGAGTACAACGAGTACTTGTTCCATTTGATCTTATTTGTGCACGTCGGGTTGATTACATTAGTCAAAACAGGGTGGACCACGTGAAGGTTGCAATCTCCCACCCCACTAGTGTACGTAGGATAGTATTAACGTGCGAGGATCGTTGGTCGGCGCGGACTCGGTGGGCCGAAGGGCCTGTTTCCACACTGTATCTCTAAACTAAACTAAACTAAAACAGCAGTCACACTTTGCAAAGGACATCATTGACTGGATTACACGTTTGGGACTTTAAAAAGGTCGTAGAAGACGTTATTAAATGCATGTCTCTTTCTTTCGTGAAAGCAAAGCTTCATTTGGGCAGTAGACAATTGAAAATACATCTCTCTTGCTCTCAACATGTCCCAGAGTGACAGGGTAAACAATGAGTGGCTAGGAAGGAACTGCAGATGCTGGTTTATGCCGAAGGCAGACACAAAGTGCCGGAGTAATTCAGCGGGTCAGGAAGCATCTCTGGAGAAAATAGAAGGGGGATGTTTTGGGTCGGAATCAGAATGGAAGTCGAGTGAGGAGGGGGGGGGGGGGGGGGGAAGGAAAAGGCCAGAACAAGGCAGGACCTGCAACAGATGACCAAGGAAGGGTGGAGTCCACAATGGCCCATTGTTGGCTGGGGAAGAGGTGATAACAAAGAGATGCGAACAGTGGAACTAGTAGGATGACTAGTGTGTAGGAAGGAACTGCAGATGCCGGCTTACATCGAAAATGGACACAAAGTTCTGGAGTAACTCAGCGGGTCAGGCAGCATCTCTGGAGAGAAGGAACGGGTGACGTTTCGGGTCGAGACCCTTCTTCACACTTATATCTTTGATGTAAACTAGCATCTGCAGTTCCTTCCTACACACACGCCCTACCAGTTTCCACTGATTGCATCCCCTGTATCTCTTCATTATCACCGATGCCCCGAGATGGAAGCGTTGCAATGATGGTGGCAGCCCGGGGCAAATTGACACGCAGGAAGGACAACGGTCTGGTCGTGGAGCGGGGAGAGAACGAGAAAGTCCGCCCAACACCTCCGCTCAGTTCGCATTAACCAACCTCATCTCCCGGTGTTCCCAGCACTTCAACTCCCCCTCCCATTCCGAATCCGACCTTTCTGTCCTGGGCCTCCTCCATGGCCAGAGTGAGTCCCACCGCATATTGGAGGAGCAGCACCTCATATTTCGCTTGGGTAGTTTACACCCCAGCGGTATGAACATCGACTTCTCCAATTTCAGGTAGTCCCTGCTTTCTCCCTCCTTCCCCTCCCCTTCCCAGCTCTCCCACAGCCCACTGTCTCCGCCTCTTCCCCCCAAGCCCACATCAGTCTGAAGAAGGGTCTCGACCCGAAACGTCACCTATTCCTTCTCTCCATAGATGCTGCCTCGCCCGCTGAGTTTCTCCAGCATTTTTGTCTACCTTCGATTTTTCAAGCGTTTGCAGTTAGTTCCTTCTTAAACAAAAAAGTCCTCATTCTCTGTCACTGTCCTCCCCTGCCGGAGTTCGCTGATGTCGGTTTTTGAGGGGAAAGAAAGAGGAAAGATGAAAAATTTAATCTTCCCAGGACTTGGGGGGTGGAGGGGGGAGAGGGGAATGAAAATTATTATTTTTTAAAAAGAATGTATTCTAGCAGCAAAGCAGAAGGTTGCATGTGCCGCTGGATTTGTTTCTTGTTTAAAAGAATTACTGGGACAATTTATGCGATGGAGGCTTTTTCCTTTCCACACAGCTGTCAAATTGCCAGTGGCTAGGATTTGAATATTTGCTCCTGTCGGATGTGTTATTGGTAATAAGTAGGCGTTTAGGTAATTTTTCTTGACAGCCGACGGTGCGACTGATTGCCTCTTCCACATCAGCACAAGCGTACTTTTGCAGACAGGGATATTTCACAACTCCGAAGAGCAACTTTTTTTTTTTAAACAAAAATCAGCGCACCTCGACCGAAGGTGGCTGGGTTTGAGCCAAGTCGGTGGCTATCTGTGAGAACTAGGGCTAACGGAATCAAGGGATAAGGGAAATCGCTGCAGAGAGTGGTGAAGGCGGCACACAGCACATCACTGGCAACTGTCTCACACGGCCATTCAGGACATTTTCCACCGGAGGTGCCTGCAGAAGGCACACAGCATCATCAAGGACCACAGCCACCCAGCACGGAGACTGTTCTCCTTGTTACCGTCAGACAGACCATACAGAAGCAGGGCTACACGCACCACCAGACTTAAGAACAGTTTTTATCATCATGCCATCAGGCTTCTGAACTCATAAACACATCATATATGTTGATTATTTTATTTGTTATTGTCTTTTACCTACCAATGTCTGAAGAAGGGTTTCGGCCCGAAACTTTGCCTATTTCCTTCGCTCCATAGATGCTGCTGCACCCGCTGAGTTTCTCCAGCTTTTTTGTGTACCTTCACTTTATCTTATCTTTTTTTACCTTAATTTTATCCTTGTAATATCATTGCTAAGACAATAGACAATAGACAATAGACAATAGGTGCAGGAGGAGGCCATTCGGCCCCTCGAGCCAGCACCGCCATTCAATGTGATCATGGCTGATCATCCCCAATCAGTACCCCGTTCCTGCCTTCTCCCCATATCCCCCGACTCCGCTATTTTTAAGAGCCCTATCTAGCTCTCTCTTGAAAGCATCCAGAGAACCGGCCCCCACCGCCCTCTGAGGCAGAGAATTCCACAGACTCACCACTCTCTGTGAGAAAAAGTGTGAGACAAAACTGAGGTGAGCCGTTGTCTTGTCAAACACATTTCATTGTACCGTCGACCCTGTGTTAACCTACATAATACAAATAAAACCAAACTGAACTGAACTGGGGGAGAAAGTAGGCACGCCCAAGGTTTGGTGGGGGAGGGTCCTTCTGCTGCTGGACATGGGGGGGGGGGGCGGGTGTGGTGGAGACGCCCCTCAAAATAAGGGAAGGGATTCCACACCAGTGGGCCACACGAGTGGCAAGGGTGGGGGATAAATTGAGTAATGTATTTAAACAATATTGAATGTTTGGATAGCCTCCGAAAATGTCGGATTAATTTTTTTGCACAGTTCATATTTATTAGGCAAGGCAAGGCAAGGCAACTTTATTTATATAGCACATTTCATACACGAGGCAGACTCAAAGTGCTTCACATAAAAACATGTCATACAATAAATGAAATAATAAAATGAAATAAAATAGAAGAACTAAAAGAAAAGAAAAGCAAAATTAAAAATGCATTATAAAAAGTGCAAAAGTTAAAAGTGCAATGTAGTTAAGATTTAGCTGAAAGCTAAAGTAAACATAAAACATAAAAGTTTTCAGTATTACCTGAATAAAGTCTATTTAGAAAATTTAAAAAAACATTTTAGAAAAGGGGTACTGAATTTGGGTGATCGGCCATGGTCATATTTAATGGCAGTGCTGGCTCGAAGGGCCGAATGGCCTACTCCTGCATCTATTTTTCTATGTTTCTATTGTTAAGGATGGGATAGACAAATTCTTGATTAGAACGGGTGTTGAGTCTGCAGGTTAATTGGCTTGGTGTAAATGTAAATTGTCCCCAGTGTGTGTCGGACAGTGTTAATGTGCGGAGATCGATGGCCGGCACGGACTCGGTGGGCCGAAGGTCCTGTTTCCGCGCTGTACTCTAAACTAAACTAAACTAAATCGAGACAGATACTTAAATAGAGGAGGTACAGAAGGGCACAGTTCCCTCACAGGCAAATGGGATAGTATGGATGGGCAAAGAGGTCCCTGTAGCCATGATGGGCAGAAGGGTCTGAAAGTAAACATGCAGGTACAGCAGGCAGTGAAGAAAGCTAATGGCATGTTGGCCTTCATAACGAGAGGATATGAGAAAATGAGTAAAGTGGTCCTTCTGCAGTTGTAACAGGGCCCTGGTGAGACCACATCTGGAGTATTGCATGCAGTTTTGGTCTCCGAATTTGCGGAAGGACATCCTTGCTATTTAGGCAGTGCAGCTTAGGTTCATGAGGTTAATCCCCGGGATGGCGGGATTGTCATATGAGGAAAGATTGGAAAAACTGGGCTTGTATTCACTGGAATTTAGAAGAATGGGTGAGGGGGGATCTTATATAAACTTATAAAATTATAAAAGGACTGGACAAGCTAGATGCAGGAAAAAATGGTCCCAATGTTGGGGGAGTCCAGAACCAGGGGCCACAGTCTAAGAATAAAGGGGAGACCATTTAAAACTGAGATGGGAGAAAAAAAAACTCACCCAGAGAGTTGTGAATTTGTGGAATTCTCTGCCACAGAAGGCAGTGGAGGCCAATTCACTGGATGAATTATAAGGGAGTTAGATAGAGCTCGATGGACTAGCGGAATCAAGGGCTATGGGGGAGAAGGCAGGGGCGGGTGGGTTATTGATTGTGGATGATCAGCCGTGATCACAGTGAAATGGCGGTGCTGGCTCGAAGGGCCAAATGGTCTCCTCCTGCCCCTATTGTCTCTGTTTCTGTGCTGCTAAGGGCCTGGCCCTCCACTGTAAAGCCCCATGCCTCCACAACATGTGACGTCTTCACTGATCCAGTGTACCAGCATAGATGCAGCAATCAAAGTAGATGCTCTCTGGGTCAGTGAACCTCCAGGTAAGCCTGACAACGTAATATGTTATTCTAATAATCAAATAATGTGCCAGAATTTATACAATCTTTAATAAAGTCAGAGATATTAAAAATGGAACACATTTTACATCGCGGGGCATGTTATATTCCATCTAAAAGTGTTTGAATGGGCAATTTTAACAGCCACTTGAGATTAGGTAGTTATTAGTTCCAAATATAATGATTCATTTATCTGATCTCTACTTCTAACACATCCAGATAATTATGCCGACAATTTTCATCCGTCATTACCACTGGAAGAGAGTGCACAGAGTCTAATATTTTATATTGTAAATAGTTCTAAAAGCTTTTTTAATGGATCACTTGGCCAGTTTATATATTTGAACTTGGAACACACAATTCAATTCTTCAGATGAAAATTAATGTCAGTGCAATTATACAAAGAGCGTAGAGATTGCAGGAACAACAAACATACCCACGTACACGAGCACCCAACATTGAAAATAGATGATCTGATGAGTTATTTTATCGCTTTCTCTGGTGACTGGCTATGAATGAATGAATGAATGAATGAATGAATGGATATTTAACAATGCAGCAGTGACTACTCTTCGAAAGAATATCTGCACAAATCGAAACATGGGAAGCATCTCTGGATGCTTTCAAGAGAGAGCTAGATAGGGCTCTTAAAAATAGCGGAGCCAGGGGATATGGGGAGAAGGCAGGAACGGGGTACTGATAGGGGATCAGCCATGATCACGTTGAATGGCGTTGATGGCTCGAAGGGCCAAATGGCCTATTCCTGCATCTATTTTCTATTGTCTATTGTCAGATTAAGCTGGACAGAGTGAAGAGAAGGTACACAAAATTGCTGGGGAAACTCAGCGGGTGCAGCAGCATCTATGGAGCGAAGGAAATAGGCGACGTTTCGGGCCGAAACCCTTCTTCAGACTGATGGGGGGTGGGGGGGGGGGGAGAAGAAGGAAAAGGGGAGGAGGAGGAGGAGGAGCCCGAGGGCGGGCGGATGGGAGGGTGGGAGGAGACAGCTAGAGGGTTAAGGAAGGGGAGGAGACAGCAAGGGCTAGCAAAATTGGGGAGAATTCAATGTTAATGCCATACGGACTCAAGGTCCCCAGACGGAATATGAGGTGCTGTTCCTCCAATTTCCGCTGTTGCTCACTCTGGCAATGGAGGAGACCCAGGACAGAGAGGTCGGATTGGGAATGGGAGGGGGAGTTGAAGTGCTGAGCCACCGGGAGTTCAGGTAGGTTATTGGCGGACTGAGCGGAGGTGAGGAGAAGATTTAGTGGGAGTGGGAGAGTCTATAGACAATAGACAATAGACAATAGGTGTAGGAGTCAAGTTCTCAAAAACAAGCTGGCAGACAGTTCAGGATTATCCCGAGGGCATTTCAGTTTCTCCTCAACATTCAGATACATCCTTCTGTACCGACATGTTGCAAGAGGTTCCTTGGTTCGGGGATCTTCAAGACCGCTGTCCGAAGAAGGGTCCCGACCCGAAATGTCACCAGTCCTCCACAGACGCTGAATGTGATGGACACTGCCCAGTCCATCCGTGGGTACTGACCTCCCCACCATTCAAGGGATCTATCGGAGGCGCTGCCTCAAAATGGCAGCCAGCATCTTCAGAGACCCACACCACCCTGGCCACGCTCTCATTTCGCTCCTGCCATCGGGAAGGCAACTGTGACCTCCAAGTTCAAGAACAGCTTCTTCCCAACCACCGTCATGCTACGGAACACTATTGGGCGGCCCGGTAGCGCAGCGGTAGAGTTGCTGCCTTGCAGACAGCGCCAGGGACCGGGGTTCGTTCCTGACTCCGGGTGCTGTCTGTACGGTGACCTGCGTAGGTTTTCTCCAAGACCTCCGCTTTCCACCCACGCTCCAAAGGCGTGCAGGTTTGTAGGTTAATTGGCTTGGTATAATTATAAATTGTCCCTAGTGTGTGTGTAGGGTAGCGTTAATGCGTGGGGATCGCTGGTCGGCGCGGGCTCAGTGGGCCGAAGGGCCTGTTTCCACGCTGCATCTTTTAAAAAGGAAACAAAAAACTACGTACACCAAACCCATGAACTGCTTTGATTGCATCATGGACTTTGGACTTTGTTCTGGACTAATATTGGGGAATTTTCTAAGTTGAAGGAATTGTGTTTATTATGTAATCTGTGTTTACAGAGCTGTGATGCTGCAGCAAGGATGAATTTCATTGTTCCATTTTCGGTACCAATGACAATTAAATACTCTTGACCCTGCCAAGGTACCAAAGGAGAAACCGTCTCCCTGTCTCCTTTTAATCCCACTGTCCAAACCTCAAATCAATTAAATTGACGTGTCATTCACCAACGGAATACTTATTCATTCCCAGGACATGGGAGTCACTGACAAGGTCAGTGTTGATTGTCAATGCTTGACTTAGTTTGGAGATACAAACGCGGAAACAGGCCCTTCGGCCCAACTTGCCCATGCTGACCAAGTCCCCAAGGCTAATTTCCTTCCAAGCCTACCCTATCCATGTTTCTGACCAAATGCTTTTTTAATTATTCCACCGGGTGGCGCTGTGATGGCTGCCTCGCCTACAATCTGTCTGTCCTTGTTCTCTGATTTGTTTTATGTGGGTTCGGGGAAAACTTTTTCTCAATCTCCTACCTTGACGGAGATGCGATTGTTTTCCGGGTCGTATCTCCGGTCGCTCTGCGGCCTAACATCGTGGAGCTGGAGGCCTCGCTCAAGACTGACTTTGAGCGCGGACTTACCATCGGAGCCGATTCCTTGCCTGGGATCGACGCTCCAATTGGGTTTCACCATCGGGAGCTCGCAGTCTCGGGTTGAGACTGTCGTCGGGAAGCTCCAAAAGCCACACGAAGTTCGACTAGCCCCACCCGGGGTAGATCGCCCGGCGCTGGGAGCTGAGATCCCCCCCCCCCCCCACGATGCAGGAGCTTGATCGCCCCAACGAGGAGGCCCACCACCGGCTACGGGAGTCAAGATCGTCCCGTCAACGGAAGGTTAGAGGCCCACGACCGCGGGAGAACAAAGAAGTGAAGAGATTGAACTTTTTTCCGCCTTCCATCACAGTGGGGAATGTGGAGGAGTCACTGTGGTGGATGTTTATGTTAAAATGTATCTTGTGTGTTTTGTTGCTTTTTAATGGTATGACTGTGTGGCAAATCAAATTCCTCGAAACGTACTTGGCTAAAATAGTATGATTCTGGTTATAATTATGAAATGTTGTGATAGTACCTGCCTCAACTCCCTCCACAAGAATCTTGTTCCATACACCACGCTTTGTGTAAAAAAGTAACCCCACGGGTTCCTATTAAATCTTTCCTTCCTCACCATAAACCTGTGCCCTCTGGTTCTTGATTCCTACTCTGGGTAAAAGACTGTGTGCATTTACATTATCTATTCCTCTCATTATCTTATACACCTTTGTACGTTGTCTGCAGTTGTACAGGGCCCTAGTGAGACCACACCTGGAGTATTGTGTGCAGTTCTGGTACCCTAATTTGAGGAAGGACATTCTTGCTATTGAGGGAGTGCAGCGTAGGTTTACAAGGTTAATTCCCAGGATGGCGGGACTATCATATGCTGAGAGAATGGAGCGGCTGGGCTTGTACACTCTGGAGTTTAGAACTATGAGAGGGGATCTGATTGAAATATACAATGATTGTTAAGGGTTTGGACACGCTAGTGGCAGGAAACATGTTCCCGATGTTGGGGGAGTCCAGAACCAGGGGCCACAGTTTAAGAATAAGGGGTAAGCCATTTAGAACGGAGACGAGGAAACACTTTTTCTCACAGAGAGTTGTGAGTCTGTGGAATTCTCTGCCTCAGAGGGCGGTGGAGGCAGGTTCTCTGGATACTTTCAAGAGAGAGCTAGATAGGGCTCTTAAGGATAGCGGAGTCAGGGAATACGGGGAGAAGGCAGGAACGGGGAACTGATTGTGGACGATCAGCCATGATCACATTAAATGGCAGCTGGCTCGAAGGGCCGAATGGCCTACTCCTGCACCTATTGTCTAATGTCTATTGCCTCTATAAGATCCCCCCCTCATCCTCCTGCGCTCCGAGCAATAAAGTCCCAGCCTGTTTAGCCACTCTCTATAGTTCCGGCCCTCGAGTCCTGTCAACATCCTCTTAAACCTTCTCTGCTCCCTTTCCAGCTTAACAACGTCATTCCCACAACAGGGTGACCAAAGCTGAACATAATACTCTAACTGTAGGCTCGCCAATGTCTTGTACAACTGCTGTCTGACCTCCCAACATCTAAACTCAGAAGGTAGACACAAAATGCTGGAGTAACTCAGTGTGTGAGGCAGCGTCTCTGGAGAGAAGGAACGGGCGACGTTTCGGGTCGAGACCCTTCTTCAGACTGATGTCAGAGGAGGGGGCGGGACGAAGGTAGAATGTAGGCAGAGACAGGAAGACTGGTGGGAGAACTGGGAAGGGGGAAGGGGATGGAGAGGGAAAGCAAAGGGCTGTCTGATGTGAGAGAGGTCAATGTTCGTACCGCTGGGGTGTAAACTACCCAAGCGAAACTCAGTACTCTGACAGATGAAGGCCAATGTGCCAAAAGCCTTCTTGATCACCTTGTCCACCTGTGACTCCACTTTCAAGGAACCATGCACCTGCACTCCTTGTCCTGTTAGTTTATAACCATATAACCATATAACAATTACAGCACGGAAACAGGCCATCTCGGCCCTTCAAGTCCGCGCCGAACACTGATTTTCCCCTAGTCCCATCTACCTGCACTCAGACCATAACCCTCCATTCCTTTCCCGTCCATATACCTATCCAATTTATTTTTAAATGATAAAATCGAACCTGCCTCCACCACTTCCACTGGAAGCTCATTCCACACCGCTACCACTCTCTGAGTAAAGAAGTTCCCCCTCATGTTACCCCTAAACTTCTGTCCCTTAATTCTCAAGTCATGTCCTCTTGTTTGAATCTTCCCTACTCTCAATGGGAAGATTATTCCCGATGTTGGGGAAGTCCAGAACTAGGGGTCACAGTTTAAGGATATGAGGGAAGTCTTTTAGGACTGAGATGAGAAAATCAGTTTTTACACAGAGAGTGGTGAATCTGTGGAATTCTCTGCCACAGAAGGTAGTTGAGGCCAGTTCATTGGCTATATTTAAGGGGGAGTTAGATGTGGCCGTTGTGGCTAAAGGGATCAGGGGGTATGGAGAGAAGACAGGGATGGGATACTGAGCTCGAAGGGCCGAATGGCCTACTCCTGCACCTATTTTCTATTTCTATGTTTCTAAAAGCTTATTCACGTCAACTCTGTCATCCCTCTCATCCCTCTCTAGTACTACAGTACCCTCTCATAACGTGGCAGCTATTCAGCGAACGCTCTCGTTCGCCTGACTCCACTTTTGTACCTGGTAGATTATTCCGAATGGTTATTACACTTTAAGCAGTGAATATATTTTTTTAAGATCCCATTTTGGATTTACTTTTCATCATATTGAATTGATGGCCCACGGTAATGTTCTGGGCTCACTTTATCTCCGCTGTTTAATACGTTTTAATGCCTTCCCTAACCTTGCTGCATTCACTCTAAAAATATTTTATTCATGCCCAACCTAGCCGGTGCCCATTAGTTCCAACTGATAACATTACAGGGCGATGAGTCTGGATTGTGATATGTATTGCAACCCGATGCAGATTGACGCACTTCATTTTGCAAGGGTGTTTAACTGATTCTTCATCATTCAACGGAGGAGGAATGCACCATTCTTGCATTTACAACAGCTTGAAGCATTCGCGGTGGCGCAGCGGTAGATTTGCTGCCTTGCAGCGCCGGAGACCCAGGTTCGATCCCGACTACGGGTGCTGCCCGTACGTAGTATAGTACGTTCACCCCGTGACCTGCGTGGGTTTTCTCCGAGATCTTCCGTTTCCTCCCGCACTCCAAAGACGTGCAGGTTTGTAGGTAAATTAGCTCGGTAAATATGAAAATTGACCAAAAAGTGACGTAAGGTTATGAGGTCATGAGGTCATAAGAGCTAGGAGCAGAATTATAATAATAATAAAAAATAATATAATAATAATAATATAATAATAATAATATAATAATATAATAATATTAATAATAATATAATAATAATTATTATTATAATTATTATTATTATCTATATGACTAAATCTCTGTTCTTGACCGCTTTTGGCCTTCTGTGCTGCGATTTCCGAGAGAACCTACGGCCATCATTTTTGGCCACCTCGCTCAGAGCCCCCCTCCGCCGCATGTGTGCCGAGGATTTTTCCCGTCGATGAAAAATGACAGAGATATTAATGTTTTTACACAATTCCCCATTCTCTCTGCTGCCCCTGCTGGAGGGAGGGGGAGGGACCAGGAAGTGGTGTGCCTCAATCAGTCTCTGCAAGTGGTGTGCCTCAATCACTCTGCAACATGGAGGGCACTCTGAGCTCTGAATGACACTGAACAAATTTCTTCACACCTGTGAGTAAGTACCCTTAATGTGGTTTGAAAATAAAATATGGTTAGTTTGAAATAAAAAAGCATTGCCTGCAAATGGTTGTTGGGGGGGTTTGGGTTCCTCTCTCTCCCCACCTCTCTCCCTATCCCTCTGTCTTTCTCTCTCTCTCTCCCCCTGTCTCTTTCCCTTTCTCTCTTTCTCTCCCCCCTCCTCTCTCCCCACCCCCCCTCTCCTCTCCCCCCCTCTCCTCTTCCCCCCCTCTCCTCTCCCCCCCCTCCTCTCCTCTCCCCCCTCTCCTCCCCTCTCCCCCCCTCTCCCCCCCTCTCCTCTCCACTTCCCCCCTCTCCTCTGCCCCCCACTCCCCCTCTCTCCTCCCTCTCCCCCCCTCTTCTCTCCTCTCCTCCCCTCTCCTCACCTCTCCCCCCTCTCCCCCCCTCTCCTCCCCTCTCCTCACCACTCCCCCCCTTCTCCTCACCTCGCCCCCCTCTCCCCCCCTCTCCTCACCTCTCCCCCCTCCTCCCCCTCTCCTCCCCCCTCCTCCCCCCCTCTTCTCTCCTCTCCCCCCCTCTCCTCTCCCCCCCCTCTCCCCCCTCCTCCCCCCTCTCCTCTCCTCCCCCTCTCCTCGCCTCCCCCCTTCTCCTCCCCTCTCCCCCCTCCTCCCCCCCTCTCCTCTCCTCCCCCTCTCCTCGCCTCCCCCCTTCTCCTCCCCTCTCCCCCCCCTCCTCCCCCCTCTCCTCTCCTCCCCCTCATCCTCGCCTCTCTCGCCTCTCCTGCCCCTCTCCTCACCTCTCACCCCCTTCTCCTCACCTCGCCCCCCCTCTCCCCCCCTCTCCCCCTCTCTCCTCCCCTCTCCCCCCTCCTCCCCTCCATCCCCTCCCCCACCGTCCCTCCCCTAAACCCCCCTCCCCTCCACGCACCCCTACCCCCTTCCCTCCACCCTCCCTCCCCCTCCCTGCTCCCCACCTCTCCCCCTCCCCTCACCCCCCTCTCAGCACACCCTCATCTCTCCCCCTCCCCCCTCTCTCCTCACCCCCTCATCTCCCCCTCCCCCCTCTCTCTCTCTCTCCCCTCATCCCCTCCATCCCCTCCCTCCCTCCCTCCCTCCCCTAAACCCCCTCCCCTCCACACCCCCTACTCTCTTCCCTCCACCCTCCCCCCTCCCTCCCCACCTCACCACCCTCTCAGCACCCCCTCTCTCTCCCCCTCACTCTCACCCTCTCTCTCTCCTCCTCTCCACCCCCCTATCCCTCTTGCCCTCTCTCTGTGTCTCTGCCCCATCTCTCTCTGCCCTCACTCTCTACCCCCCCCCCCCCCCCGCCTCTCTAGATGTGACTGCAAGTTGGGGGCTATGTCAAATTAATAATATTAATATAATATCAAGGGGGTAATTGGCGTGAGTGCGGGGGGGGGGGGGATAGTTAGTGTGTGTGACGCTGCATGCCGCCTCCTCCCCCACAACCGCACGTTGGGGGAACAGACCCAACGGGTCTGCACTTGGTCTAGTTATTATTATATCTTTTATCGTCATTGCACAGAGGTACAATGAGATTTGGTATGCAGCTTCCATCCGATGTAATAACTTAATTAGCTAAAAACGTAGACAATTAGGCCATTCGGCCCATCAAGTCTACTCCGCCATTCATTCATGGCTGATCTATCTCTCCCTCCTAACCCCATTCTCCTGCCTTCTCCCCATAACCTCTGACACCCGTCCTAATCAAGAATCTATCTATCTCTGCCTTAAATATATCCACTGACTTGGCCTCCGCAGCCTTCTGTGGCAAAGAATTCCACAGATTCACAACCCTCTGGCTAAAGAAATGTCTCCTCATCTCCTTCCTAAAAGAACGTCCTTTATTTCTGAGGCTGTGACCTCTAGTCCTGGACTCTCCCGCTGTGCGTAGGATAGTGTTAGTGCGCGGGGATCGCTGGTTGGCGCCGACTCGGTGGGCCGAAAGGCCTGTTTCCGCGCTGCATCTCTAAACTAAACTAAACTAAACAAACACTATCCTACACACACCCGGGACAATTTACAATCATGCCAAGCCAATTAGCCTTCAAACCTGTACGTCTTTGGGATGTGGGAGGAAACCGGAGCGCCCGGCGAAGACCCACACAGGTCACGGGGAGAACGTGCAAACTCCGTACAGACAGCGCCCGTAGTCAGGATGGAACCCGGGTCTCTGGCGCTGTGAGGCAGCAACTCTACCGCTGCGCCATCTAAAGATAAAAAGTAGATTACTTTTCTTCATGGACATCAATAAACCAGATGGGGTTTTATGAGGGGCTTTTAATGGGCTTTATTGCCACTAAAAGATTTTTAATACCACATTTATTTAATTAACTAAATTAAATTGCTCAGCTCCCAAGATGGGAGTTCTGTTCTCATCTCCAAATCTCGGGTCCGCGATCCTGGATTGCCAGCCAGTAAATTAACCTCCAGAGGCCCTCAGCTCCTCCTGTCTTCTGTTGCTGAACTATCTTATTGCTAAATGGAAATATGAACCACGAGGGGAGGAACTCAGTGTATAAAATCACGAGAAGAATACAAACATAGAAACATAGACAATAGGTGCAGGAGGAGGCCATTCGGCCCTTTGAGCCAGCACCGCCATTCATTGTGATCATGGCTGATCGTCCCCAATCAATAACCCGTGCCTGCCTTCTCCCCATATCCCTTGACTCCACTAGCCCTGAGAGCTCGGGTAGACGCACAGGGTCCCATGCCCAGAGTATGGGAATCGTGGACCAGAGGACATAGGTTTAAGGTGAAGGGTAAAAGATTTAATAGGAATCTGAGGGGTAACTTTGTCACACGAGGGGTGGTGGGTGTGTGGAACAAGCTGCCGGGGGAGGTAGTTGAGGCTGGGACCATCCCAACGTTTAAGAAACAGTTAGACAGGTACATGGATAGGACAGGTTTGGAGGGGATATGGACCAAATGCGGGCAGGTGGGACCGGTGCAGCTGGGACATGTTGGCCCGTGTGGGCAAGTTGGGCCGAAGGGCCTGTTTTCACACTGTATCACTCTATGACACTAACTGCAGATGCTGGTTTACACCGAAGATAGATGCAAAAAGCGGGTCAGGCAACATCTCTGGCGAAAAGGATTAGGTGACGTTTCGGACCGAGACCCTTCTTCAGACCGAGTCTTTGTTCCGTGAGTCTGAAGATGAGTCTTGACCCAAAACATCGCCTGTCCATTTTCTCCAGAGATGCTGCCTGACCCGCTGAGATACTCCAGCATTTTGTGTCTATGCAGGAGGCGTTTTCCCCCGGGACACGCGGGCGGGGAGAGGGACGTGGGTCGCTGTGCCGGGCAGGTCGAGGGCGACAGTGGAGGCCCCGTAGCAGCCTGGGGCTCGCCTGGATCGGGAGCCGCTCCAGCACATCCAGCGCACGGATGGGACTTTGGACATTTTGTAAACGCCGCCAAAAATGGCGACAGTCGCGCACATGTGATCTATGCTAAAAATAATTTCACCGTGTCGTTCACACATGATAATGAAGAACCGTTGAATTTTGACGTTTGTGTGTTTACCAATTCTCTGCGTCTGCGATTCTACTGCAAGAAAGTAGATGAGGAGGAATATGTGTCTACCTTTGGTATAAACCAGCATCTGCAGTTCCTTCCTACACTTGAATACGCATGTCACAGCCTCAGAATTAAAGGACGTTCGTTTGGGAAGGAGATGAGGAGGAATCTCTTTAGTCAGAGGGTGGTGAATCTATGGAATTATAGACTGCTGTGGAGGCCAAGTCAATGGATATTTTTTAGGGTAGAGGTGGATAGATTCTTGATTAGTGCGGGTGTCAGGGGTTATAGGGAGAAGGCAGGAGCATGGGGTTAAGAGGGAAAGATAGATCAGCCATGATTGAATGGTGGAGTAGACTTGATGGGCCGAATGGCCTCATTCTGTTCCTAAACATAAATTTAATAAAGCAAGATTTTTGTTATACTTGAACCTCACCAAATATTATGTGTATATGATAATAAACCCAATGTGAAACTCAAGCTGAACTTTGTTTTGGGAGGCTGCACGGTGGCGCAGCGGTAGAGTTGCTGCCTCGCAGCGCCAGAGACCCGGGTTCGATCCCGGCTACGGGTGCTGTCTGCACGGAGCCCGTGCGTTCTCCCTGAGACATACGTGGGGCTTTCTCCGAGATCTTCGGTTTCCTCCCACACTCCACAGACGTGCAGGTTTGTAGGTTAATTGGCTTGGTGCAAATGTAAATTGTCCCGAGTGTGTGTAGGATAGTGTTAGTGTGCGGGGGATCGCCGGTTGGTGCAGACTCGGTGGGCCGAAGAGCCTGTTTCCGCACTTTTTCTCGAAACAAAACTAAACTAAACTAACTTAGCCCGGGCATCAGAGACCTCAGATTGTTCGAACGCTGCCAAGGTTTGTGCAGCTGAATTACATGGTGTTGATATTCCTCCTATTTATAACATTTTTCAAATTGTCACTAATAATGTTAATGTCCTATTAACCTGTTCTCAAACGAAGCTGGCTTTGTGAAACGTGCCATTATAGTTCTGGGGAGCATCTATTTCTTCATTCAAGCCATGTTCTCCGACTATTATCAATTGTGTTGTCACCATCTAGTGGACAGCCACTTGTTTAACAGCCGCTTCAACCTGCACAGTGGGAGACACAGTGGTGCAGCGGTAGAGTTTACGCCTTTCAGCGCCAGAGACACGGGTTCGATCCCGACTGCGGGTGCTGTCTGTGCAGAGTTTGTACCTTTCCCCCCGTGGCCTGTGTGGGTTTTCTCCGGGTGCTCCGGATTCCCCCCCCCCCCACACTCCAAAGACGTACATTTGCTTCAGTAAGATTGTAAATTGTCCCCAGTGTGTGTAGGATAGTGTTAGCGTGTGGGAATCGCCAGTCGGCACGGTCTCGGTGGGCCGAAGGGCCTGTTTCCGTGCTGCATCTCCAAACTAAACTTGCCGTGTACAGTGAATAGACTTGGACACGCTAGAGGCAGGAAACATGTTCCCGATGTTGGGGGAGTCCAGAACCAGGGGCCACACAGTTTAAGAACAAGGGGTAAGCCATTTAGAACTGAGATGAGGAAACACTTTTTCACACAGAGTGGTGAGTCTGTGGAATTCTCTGCCTCAGAGGGCGGTGGAGGCCGGTTCTCTGGATACTCTCAAGAGAGAGCTAGACAGGGCTCTTGAAGACAGCGGAGTCAGGGGATATGGGGGAGAAGGCAGGAACGGGGTACTGATTGGGGATGATCAGCCATGATCACATTGAATGGCGGTGCTGGCTCGAAGGGCCGAATGGCCTACTCCTGCACCTGTTGTCTATTGTCTATGGACGTGAGTAGTCCCCTCAGTCACTCAAGGAGTCGTAGCGTCTATCTGGTCGCCGCTGGATTTTCCACATGTTGAAAAATTGGGGGGTGTGGGGGGGGGGGTGAGAATCCGACCCATGTTCTCGTGAGAGATCACGCACACACACACACACACACACACACACACACACACACACACACACACACACACACACACACACACACACACACACACACACACACACCCTATTGTCCTTGAGTACCGCAATATGCAACAGAAAAGCTGTCGCCACACAAGCAGCAAACCCTAGGAGAGCTGCGCTAATAACCTACATAATGGAGTTAATTAAAGAGTGTTATTGAATTGAATTAACTTAGTTCACTCCTGTAACACCAGTAACACAAGACCTTTGCGGAGATTCCACAATCCCATAACAACTCCCAGTAAAGTTTAGATCGGACTTTGCTGGCTTTAACAGCCTGTCCCACATTCACGACCTAATTCACGACCTCTGCTGAGTTTGCCCTTGACTCATACTCGCAGCATGGATGTCACGAGGTCGTTGGTAGGTCGTAGATAGGTCGTAGGTAGGTCGTAGGTAGGTCGTAGGAGGTCGTAGGTAGGTCGTAGGAGGTCATGATTCTAGTCAGGGGCGGAAAACCCGGGGACCAGAGGGGACACGTCCCCCCCATGTTTTGAGTGGTGGGGGACATTCCCCCCCCATGTTTTGAGAGGCCCGATTGAGCCTCCGAAGCCTCACGCATGTGTGTGAGTGTGCGCATGCGCGCGTGGCCGCCAAAAAATTGTGTCCCCCCTTCCCCTCCATGTTTTGATAGCGAGTTCCGCTCTTGATTCCAGTCGTAGGTACTCGGGGCATCAAGTAGGTCGGGGCGTTCTTTCTAGCCTGATGAAAAATGTCCACGAGTAAAAAAGGTCGTGAATTAGGTCGTGAAAGTGGGACAGGCCCTTTACCTTGCACTAAACGTTATTCCCTTATCATGTATCTGTACACTGTAAATGGATCGATTGTAATCATGTATCGTCTTTCCGCTGACTGGATAGCACGCAACAAAAGCTTTTCACTGCCACAGAAGGCAGTGGAGGCCAATTCACTGGATGTGTTCAAGAGAGAGTTAGATTTAGCTCTGTGGGCTAACAGTATTAAGGGATATGGGGAGAGAGCAGGAACGGGATACTGATTCTGGATGATCTGCCATGATCATATTGATTATAGGGTGATGGGTTGTATATATGACTAAGAGATACTGTATAGTACAGGAGGGTTTTTTCTTTTTCTTTTTCTTTCTGTTTCTCTCTTTTTTTGAATGGCTTTGTAAATATTTGATTAGTGTATAAATGTAAATAATTTGTTGTACATATGGAAATAGGTGATTATAGATGCTAAATTTGTATAAGATAATTATATGCAGTTGAATAAGGGGTGGGAATTAATAAGCTTTGGGTTCTTCCTGCTCCTTTTCGGACACATACGATTTCACTTATTTACAAAAATATAGTTTATGACACTATATAAATATTCTTGTTTCTATTTTGTTTTTTGTATGCTGCTTCACACTTGCTTTATATTCTTTTAATCTATTCGGAATAAAGTTCGAAATAATTTTAAAAATAAATAAATATTAATAATAAAAATGGCGGTGCTGGCTCGAAGGGCCGAATGGCCTACTCCTGCACCTATTGTCTATGTTTCTATTTTTCTATGGTACACTGTACCCAAGGGTTTCGGCCCGAAACGTTACCTATTTCCTTCGCTCCATAGATGCTGCTGCACCCACTGAGTTTCTCCAGCATTTTTGTGTACCTTCGACTGCCCAGCATCTGCAGTTCCTTCTTAAAATTCTAAACTGCAGTTTATCATTGTCACATGTGCCAAGGGAGAGGAGAAAGCTCTTGTTTCGGTGCTATGCAGTCTTGGAAAAGACTGTATGTTCAACTTCTACTGAAGTGTGGATGGCCGTTGGCTCGCTAGAAGCTCATTTGCGATCACTGTCGTACACAGCACTGTAAGGAACGATGATCAAGCACACACACACACCAAGATCCTATACTTCCAGTGGCGGAAGTCCGCAGGAACTGGAGGACGGAGATGTGTGGTGCGTCCGTCACCGTTCCCGTCGGAAACCAGCGCCACAGCGTCGCTAATGTGTTCAACGGTGATGATGATGTATATTCAAACTGCCTACAGAGGACAGATAATGGATGAAGGGCACAACATTTAGCGCAAAGATACAACATTGAAGCCCGATGAAGTCCAAAGTTTGTCAACATGGGGACATGTCGAATATTTCTTAATTAGGGGAACATGACGTGATCAGTATGGGAGCCTGAGGGTTATGGGGAGAAGGCAGGAGAATGGGATTAGGAGGGAGAGATAGATCAGCCATGAATGAATGGTGGACTAGACTTAATGGACTGAATGGCCCAATTCTGCACCTATCATGGAAACATATAAGATTCTTAAGGGTTTGGACACTCTAGAGGCAGGAAACATGTTCCCGATGTTGGGGGAGTCCAGAACCAGGGGCAACAGTTTAAGAATAAGGAGAATAAGGGGTAAGGCATTTAGAACGGAGACAAGGAAACACTTTTTCTCACATAGAGTGGTGAGTCTGTAGAATTCTCCGCCTCAGAGGGCGGTGGAGGCGGGTTCTCTGGATGCTTTCAAGAGAGAGCTAGATAGGGCTCTTAAAAATAGCGGAGTCAGGGGATATGGGGAGAAGGCAGGAATGGGGTACTGATTGGGGATGATCAGCCATGATCACATTGAATGGCGGTGCTGGCTCGAAGGGCTGAATGGCCGACTCCTGCACCTATTGTCTATTGTTTATTGTCTACTACTTATGAACGTATGACACAGATTTGCTGGTACTTGAAAGAAGCATATACACTGAACATCTAACATCAAATAATGGATTTACAAACTTGTTCATCAAGAATACAAATGGATCCACCTTGTACATAAAGCCGCTTTCATGATCTTATCTCCTGAAGTGCCTTAAAACCAGCGGAGTGTGGTCAGTGCAGTGATGTAGGGTATACAGCAGGCAACTTAGTTTTAGAGATACAGTGCTGAAACAGGCCCTTCGGCCCACCGTGCAGTCCAGCGATCCACGCACACTAACACTACCCTACACACACTAGGAACATTTTTCGCATTTATACCAAGCCAATTTACCCACAAACGTGTACGTCTTTGGGGTGCGGGAGGAAACTGAAGATCTCGGAGAAAACCCACGCGGGTCACGGGGAGAACGTACAAACTCCGTACAGACAGCGCCCGTAGTCGGGGTCGAACCTGGGTCTCCGTCGCTGCAAGCGTTGTAATGAAGCGACTCTACCGCTGCGCCACCGTGATCGCCCCACGCCTTAAACCAGGCAAGCCCCCCACAAAGTGACAAATCACCAGATACTAAGCAAAGTGGCAAACAAATAGCACGCTTCCACAGGTAGGGATGGATACTGTGTCAGAGAGCGAGACTGGGGATTTTATAACATGTTATCCAGTGCACAAGTAAGGCCGGCACGGTGGTGCAGCCGTAGAGTTGCTGCCTCACAGCGCCGGAGACCCGGGTTCGATTTTGACCACGGGTGCTGTCTGCACGCTGTTTGCACGTTCTCCCCGTGACCTGCGTGGGTTTTCTCCGGGTGCTCCGGTTTCCTCCCACACTCCAAAGACGTGCAGATCTGTAGGTAAATTTGCTTGGTATAAATGTAAAAATTGTCCCTAGTGTGTGTGGGGTAGTGTTAATATGCGGGGATCGCTGGTCGGCGCGGACCCGGTGGGCCGAAGGGCCTGTTTCCGCGCTGTATCTCTAAACTAAACTAAACTGAACTAAATTCCAAAGACGTACAGGTTGGTAGGTTGATTGGCTTCAGTAAGAATTGTGAAATTGTCCCTAGTGTGTAGGATAGTGCTAGTGTACAGGGTGATCGATCACTGGTCGGCGCGGGCTCGGTGGGCCGAAGGGCCTGTTTCCATGCTGTATCTCTAAAGTCTGAAGAACCTTGGAGACACAGATGACTGCAGATGTGAGCACATCACTAGTGTAGTGTTGTGCACACTCTGTGCTCACTAAACAACAGAAGCCGAGGCCAGACTAGTCTGAAGAAAAGTCTCCACTGGGGACATCATCTGTCCAGTCTTAGTTTCATTTAACTATTTGCCACAGTGAAAGGTTTTTTGTTGCATGTAATCCAGTCAGCAAAAAGACTACACATGATTACAATCAGGCCGTTCACAGTGTACAGGTACAGGATAAAAGGAATAACGTTTAGTGCAAGACAAAGTCCAGTAAAGTCCGATTAAAGATAGTCCGAGGGTCTCCAATGAGGTAGATGGGAGGTCAGGACCACTCTCTAGTTGGTGAGAGGATGGTTCAGTTGTCTGATAACAGATGGGAAGAAACTGTCCCTGAATCTGGAGGTGTGCGTTTTCACACTTCTGTACCTCTTGAATGAATGAATGAATGAATGAATGAATGAATGAATGAATGAATGAATGAATGAATGAATGAATGAATGAATGATGAATGAATGAATGAATGAATGAATGAATGAATGAATGACGAATGAATGAATGAATGAATGAATGAATGAATGAATGAATGAATGAATGAAAGAATGAAAGAATGAAAGAATGAAAGAATGAATGAATGAATGAATGAATGAATGAAAGAATGAATGAATGAATGAATGAATGAAAGAATGAATGAATGAATGAATGAGTGAATGAATGAATGAATGAATGAATGAATGAATGAATGAATGAAAGAATGAATGAATGAATGAATGAATGAATGAATGAATGAATGAATGAATGAATGAATGAATGAATGATATTCTGTTGTCAAATCCTCTTGCCCGATGGGAGAAGGGAGAAGAGGGAGTGACCTGGGTAAGACTGGTCCTTGATTGTGCTTGGTCCTTGCCGAGGCAGCGTGAGGTGTAGGTGGAGTCGATGGAAGGGAGGTTGGTTTGTGCGATGGTCTGGGCTGCGTCCACAATTCGCTGCAATTTCCTGTGGTCTTGGACGGAGCTGTTCCCAAACCGTGCTGCGATGCATCCCGATAAAATGCTTTCCACGTTGCCTCTGTGGAAGAGCGTCTCCACCAGTCTACCCTCCCCCAATCCAAAGTGTTGTCAGGCCTACGGATGTCGACAAGCTTCAGAATAACCCTCACAGTACGTTTAAATAATGGCGGCAGAGCAGAATAACCGGTGCGGCGCGGTGGCGCAGCGGTAGAACCGCTGCCTCACAGGGCCAGAGACCCGGGTTCCATCCCGACAACGTACAGGTGTTGGCTGTACGGAGTTTGTACGTTCTCCCCGTTAACTGCGTGGGCTTTCTCTGTGATCTTCCAGAGTGTGCCAGGTCCCCCTTCCTTCCCCTTCCCCCCCACCCCTTGTTCTTCCCCCCTCCCTCCTCTACACCCTCCATTCCCTCCCCCCCCCCCCCCCACCCCTTGTTCTTCCCCCTTCCCTCCCCTTCCCCCCCTCGTTCTTCTTTATCCTCATCTACACATTGTTGACGGCTTGACTGTAATCATGTATAGTCTTTACACTGACTGGATAGCACTCAGAAACATCGTTTTTCATTGTACCTCAGTATACCTCCCACACTCTAAAGACGCACAGGTTTGTAGGTTAATTGGCTTGGTGTAAATGGAACATCGTCCCTAGTGTGTGTGTGTGTGTGGTGTGTGTGTGGGTCAGGTAGTGTCAGTGTGCGGGGATCGCTGATCGGCGCGGACTCGGTGAGCCGAAGGGGCCCTTTTCCGCGCTGTATCTCTAAACTGAACGAAACTAAACCCTTGCAGTAAGCGTATAATCACAAGCTCTATAGCCCCCCGTTATAATAAGCTTATCTGTGAGCCGTAACAAAATTAGTTGCCGATTTGAGCTAAGGGATTTGAAAATGAAATTCTTAGTGGTTGTCTGCCTCAGGCATGGGGGATTGCAGAGACATTTCATTTGTGACCATGGAATGTAGACCCTGTATGAAATTCATCACAGCTGGCCCGAGGAAAGCATTTAAATCCATCGGACTCAACAAATCCGTAGAATCCTACAATTTACCAAAGCATTAACGGCCTCCTTAAATTGTATAAGGATACGTTTGCTTCAGCTGCCCTATCCACAAGGCATAACCACTTAACGATCGACAAGCTACAAACCAGGAGATGAGGAAATCTGGAGCCAAAACATCTTTGAATAGTCACAGTATAGTCGTGTTAGACGGCACTGGGCCTGTGCTCGCTGGAGTTTAGAAGGATGAGGGGTCCCCTCATTGAAATGTACCGAATAGTGAAAGTCTTGGATAGAGTGGATGTGGAGAGGATGTTTCCACTAGTGGGAGAGTCTAGGACCAGAGGTCACAGCCTCAGAATTAAAGAACGTTCTTCAGGAAGGAGATGAGGAGGAATTTCTTTAGTCAGAGAAACATAGAAACATAGAAAATAGGTGCAGGAGTTGGCCATTCGGCCCTTCGAGCCTGCACCGCCATTCAATATGATCATGGCTGATCATCCATGGTGGTGGTGAATCTGTGGAATTCTTTGCCACAGAAGGCTGTGGAGGTCAAGTCAGTGGATATTTTTGAGGCAGAGATAGATAGATTCTTGATTAGTGCGGGTGTCAGGGGTTATGGGGAGAAGTCAGGAGAATGGGGTTCGGAGGGAGAGATAGATCAGCCATGATTGAATGGCGGAGTAGACTACATGGCCCGAATGGCCTAACTCTGCCCCTATCACTAATGACCTTGTGACCTTATAGAAAGAGGCCATTCAGCCCATTACATCTGCGCCTCTCTATCAGAGTTTAAAGATACATTGTGGAAACAGGACGTACGGCCCACCGAGACCGCACCAACCATGAACACTATCCTACACACACTAGGGACATGTTTTACATTTATACCAAGCCAATTAACCTACAAACCAGAGCAACTCACTAGTTCCGCACCAAGGCCCCTTCTCTATGAAGGAATCTTTCAAAAATATATTTTAGCTTTAGTTTAGGTTACTATTGGCACGTATACCGAGGTACAATGAAAAACTGTTTTTATGAGTGCTATCCAGTCTATAAGACTATACATGATTACAGTCAAGCTGTCCGCAATGTACAGATACAGGATAAAGAAGAACGGGGTTTGGGGGGGGGGGGGAGGGGGGAGAACAAGGGTGGGCCTGGCTCGGGGAGGGGGGGTCGTACTTTGTAACTTTTTAAGCATCCTTTAGGTGGTGACTCTTGGCATACCATGGGTTTGCAAGCTAAGAATTCCACTGTGACTTGTCACAATGAAGTATTCAATCCAATTCAATTCACTGAGCGGACTGCCACGGGGAACTTAGCAAATTTTGAATCTGATCGTCTATATAAATCAAGTTCAAGTTCAAGAGAGTTTATTGTCATGTGTCCCTGATAGGACAATGACATTCTTGCTTTGCTTCAGCACAACCGAACATAGTAGGCATTTACTACAAAACAGATCAGTGTGTCCATATAGTCCAATCTCAAATGCACTCCATTTAATCTCAGAAGTAATGTAGTCAAGTTAACACAACCTGCTTAGATTAGTTTAGTTGGGAGATACACAGCGCGGAAACAGGCCCTTCGCCCCACCGCGTCCGCGCCGACCAGCGATGCCCGCACACTAACCCCATCCCACACACACTAGGAACAATTTACAATTTTACCGAAGCCAATTAACCTACAAGCCTGCCCGCCTTTGGACTGTGGGAGGAAACCGAAGATCTCGGAGAAAACCCACGCAGGTCACGGGGAGAACGTACAAACTCCATACAGACAAGCACCCGTGGTCAGGATTGAACCCGGGTCTCTGGTGCTGCAAGGCAGCAACTCTACCGCTGCGCCACCGTGCCGCCTTCCAGCAGGTCACCCCCCTCACCCCTCCATAGCTCCAGGCTATTCCGAAATAGGCAAGCCATATCTTTTAAGTTGTTAGCATTAAATAGCTCAAACATACATATCAGCAAGATATTCAACTCTACAGCTGGGAACATTGATTGTAATTCATTTTGCACGAGTGCCTGGAACGCGCTGCTGGGGGTGGTGCTGGAGGCAGATATAATAGTGACATTTCAGAGGCTTTTACATAGGCACATGGATATGTAGAGAATGGAGAGATATGGATTACATTCCGGAAGTGGCGGCGCTGTGAAACGGCTGTGGCTCGCCTGCAGTCTGTCTGTTTTTACTTTTTTTGTGTTGTTTTTTTTGTCTAGTTCAGTTAAACTTTTGGTTATTAGGTGGTGTTATGTGTGTGGGGGGGAGGTGAAACAGGGCTTTCTGTCTCTCCCTTCGGGGGAATGCGACTTTCTTGTCGTATCCCCCTTTTCTTCCCCCGTCTGCGCTGAGGCCTAATGGCGGAGCTGGCAGCCTCCAACCTGCGACCGACCTCGAGGGTCCGGAGGTAGAGCCAGCCAGGACTTACCAACGCGAGGCTGGCCGTCTTCGAGTTGCGGCAACGTTCGGGCAGCGGCACGACTCGGCGCTCCGGCGCGGGGCTGAGACACTCCTGTGTGGGCGGCCCGGCTACCGGCTGGAAGGCGCTCCCGTGTGGGCGGCCTGGGTCCAGGCTTGAAGGCGCTCCCGTGTGGGCGGCTCGGCTCTCGGCTGGAATGCGCTCCTGTGTGGGCGGCGTGGTGCGGGGCTGAGAAGCTCTCGTGTGGGCGGCCCGGTGCGGGGCGGAGACGGTGCTCCGGTGGCTGAGGCGGCGTTATGGCGGCGGCGACCTGAATCCGTGGCTCGGCCGCGGGCTAGTGGACGACATCGTCGGGAGCTCGCGGGTCACAGGTTGATGCCTGTTTTCCGGAGCTCCCGTGGCAACAGCTGCGTCCGCTGGACTGGAGGGCGGCAGCTTCGACCACCCCCGGGCCGCGGAGCTTGAACCGCGGGACTGACTTACCATCGCCCGGTGGGGTATCGCCTCGGCGCAGAGGGAGAAGAGGAGGGAAGAGACAGTAACTCTAAGACTTTTTCCTCCATCACAGTGAGGAGGTGTTTGGTGAACTCACTGTGGTGGATGTTAATTTGTGTTTATTGTGTGTTGTTATTATTACATGTATGGCTGCAGGCAACGACATTTTGTTCAGACCGAAAGGTCTGAATGACAAATAAAGGATTCAATTCAATTCAATTCAATACATGCAGGTATCAAGGGCTGGTTTTGGCATCATGTTCGGCCCAGACTGTGACATTTTGGGTGTAGTTCCATGTTCTATTTTTATGTTCTTGTAATTATTGCCTCCACCACAGGGTGGTGCTACAGGCTCTCCTTTACAAGGCAACCTTCAACGTGCAGAAGGGTCTCATATTCCTTTTCTTAGTTTAGAGATACAGTGCGGAAACAGGCCCTTCGGCCCACCTGGTCCGCGCCGACCAGCGATCCCCGCACACTAACGCCACCCTACACCTACTAGGGACAATTCTTACATTTACCAAGCCAATTAACCTACAAACCTGCACGTCTTTGGAGCGTGGGAGGAAACCGAAGATCTCGGAGAAAAGCCACGCAGATCACGGGGAGAGCGTGCAAACTCAGTACAGACGGCGGCCGCAGTCGGGATCGAACCCGGGTCTCCGGCGCTCCAGATATGCTGTTTGACCCGCTGAATTACTCCAGCATTTTGTGTCAAACTTCATCCCATCTCTGCTTGTTCCCTTTATCCACGATCCTTCCGATGTTTAGATCTGACCTCAGCTGCATTAGGCAGACTACCTGTGGATAATACATGCGTAGGAAAGAACTGCAGAGGCTGGTTTAAACCGAGGATAGACACAAAATGCTGGAGTAACTCAGCGGGACAGGCAGCATCTCTGGAGAGAAGGAATGGGTGATGTTTTGGATCGAGCAAGCAAGAATTTAATTGTCTTATCTGGGACACATGACAATAAACTCTCTTGTCTCTTGACAATGTCCCAGCTACACCAGTCCCACTTGCCTGCACTTGGTCCATATCCCTCCAAACCTGTCCTATCCATGTACCTGTCTAACTGTTTCTTAAACGATGGGATAGTCCCAGCCTAAACTGCCTCCTCTGGCAGCTTGTTCCATACACCCACCACCCTTTGTGTGAAAAGGTTACCCCTCGGATTCCTAATAAATCTTTTCCCCTTCACCTTGAACCTATGTCCTCTGGTCCTCGATTCTCCTACTCTGGGAAAAAGACTCTGTTCATCTACTCGATCTATTCCTCTCATGATTTTGTACATCTCCATAAGATACCTCTCATCCCCCTGCGCTCCATGGAATAGAGACCCAGCCTACTCAACCTGGCTGCTGTATGGCTCACACCCTCTAGTCCTGGCAACATCCTCGTAAATTTTTTCTGAACCTTTTCAAGCTTGACAATATCTTTCCTATAACATGGTGCCCAGAACTGAACACAATATTCTAAATGCAGTCTCACCAACGTCTTATACTGAAACATGACCTCCCGACTTCTACACTCAATACTCTGACTGATGAAGGCCAAAGTGCCAAAAGCCTTTTTGACCACCATATCTACCTGCGACTCGACCTTCAAGGAACCATGCACTTGTATTGTATTGTATTGTATTCAAATTTATTGTCATTGTCTCAGTTAGAGACAACGAAATGAATTTCCCTTACAGGCAGTATCATAAAAATAAAAATAAATAAATAATAATAATAATAATAAATAATAAAACATATTAAAAATAAAATAGAATAAAAAAAAAAATTAAAAAAAGCACAAACAGTGAAAGTCCACGACACAACATAACACAGTGGCACCAAGGTGAGGAAGGCACCATAGTCCAGCCAGCCTCCTAGATCCCTCTGCTCTAAAACTTCCTAGAGATTTACCATTTACTATATATGTCCTACCCTTGTTCGACACCCCAAAATGCAACATCTCACACTTCTCTGTATTAAATTCCATCAACCATTCCTCCGCCCACCTGGCCAATCGATCCAGATCCTGCTGCAATCGTTCACAACCATCTTCACTATCTGCAAAACCACTCACTTTTGTATCATCTGCAAACTTGCTCATTTTGCCCTGTATGTTCTCATCCAAATCTTGATGTAGATGACAAACCGAACCCTGAGGCACACCACTAGTCACAGGCATCCAGTCTGAGAAGCAACCTTCAATCATCACCCTCTGCTTCCTTCCATGGAGCCAATTTGCTATCCATTCAGCTATCTCCCCTTGGATCCCATGCGATCTAACCTTCCAGAGCAGCCTACCATGTGGAGCCTTGTCGAACGCCTTACTGAAGTCCATGTACACAACATCTACAGCTCTGCCCTCATCGATCTTTATGGTCACGTCTTCAAAAACATCTTTCAGAGTTATGAGACACGACCTCCCATGTATAAAACCACGCTGAATATCCCTAATCAGCCCTTGCCCATCCAAATGCCTGTATATCCTATCCCTCAGAATACTCTCCAGTAACTTACCAACTACAGATGTTAAACTCACCGGCCTATAGTTCCCAGCATTTTCCCTGCAGCCCTACTTGAAAAGAGGCACAACATTTGTCACCCTCCAGTCTTCCGGCACCTCTCCTGTATTAAGGGCGACTCGTAAATTTCAACCAGGGCTCCTGCATTGTGTAGGTGTATGAAGGAACTGCGGATGCTGGTTTAAACTGAAGATAGACTCAAAATCCTGGAGTAACTCAGCGGGTCAGGCAGCATCTCTGGAGAGAAGCAATGGGTGACCTTTCGGATCGAGGCCCTTCTTCAGACTCTGGACGTTGGATGTACTGTGGGCGTTCAGTCCAGGACAAGAAGGCTCTGCAGAGAGTAGTGCATTCGGCCGAACACATTATGGGAACTTCACTCACCCCCCTGCAGGAACTATACATCAGGAGGTGGAACTCCAGAGCCAACAAGATCATGGGAGACCCTTTCCACCCCAGCAACGGACTATTCCAGCTGCTATGGTCAGGCAAACTGGATTAACTCAGCGGGACAGGCAGCATCTCTGGAGAGAAAGAATAGGCGGCGTTTCGGGTCGAGACCCTTCTTCAGACTGGAGAGTCATGGGAGAGGGAAACAAGTGACAAAGACGGTGACGTGGAGAATGAAATATATGCAATGATAAAGGAAACAGGATATTGTTAGCTGCAGGCGAGGTGAAAACCAGTTACAGACAATCAGACTCAACAAGACGACTTTGAAGCTGGTACGGCTTGGGTGGGGGAGGGATGGAGAGAGAGCGGATGCAAGGGTTACTTGAAGTTAGGAGTAATCAATGTTCATACAACTGGGGTGTAAGCTGCCGAAGCGAAAAATATGAGTTGCTGTTCCTCCAATTTGCGTTTGGCCTCACTCTGACTGAGGAGGAGGCCCAGGACAGAAAGGTCTGTTTTGAGTTACACAATAGTTTCGACAGCCAGTAATTTCAGCCAACTGCATGGTTTTAATCTCCACCCTTCTCCCCCCCCCCCCCTCCATATCGATATGAAGAACAAACACAGTGCACAGGTCTTCCTGACCTGAAGTTTTCAATGATAAGATAGCACGACAAAAATCACTGAGTCCACAGAGCAGATACCAGAGCTAAAAAACCAAAAGCAAAGTGCTGGAGGAACTCAGCAGGTCAGGCAGCATCTGTGGAGGGAAATGGACAGTCGACGTTTTGGGTCAAGACCCTTTTTTGTCTGAAGAAGACAATAGACAATAGGTGCAGGAGTAGGCCATTTGGCCCTTCGAGCCAGCACCGTCATTCAATGTGATCATGGCTGATCATCCCCAATCAGTACCCCGTTCCTGCCTTCTCCCCATATCACCTGGCTCCACTATTTTTAAGAGCCCTATCTAGCTCTCTCTTGAAAGCATCCAGAGAACCTGCCTCCACCGCCCTCTGAGGCAGAGAATTCCACAGACTCACAACTCTCTGTGAGAAAAAGAGTTTCCTCGTCTCCGTTCTAAATGGCTTACTCCTTATTCTTAAACTGTGGCCCCTGGTTCTGGACTCCCCCAACATCGGGAACATGTTTCCTGCCTCTAGCGTGTCCAAGCCCAAGTTCCGACCCGAAACGTCGTCTTCGGTTTCCTTCCCGCAGCGGCAGAACTGCTGCCTCACAGCGCCAGTGACCCGGGTTCGAACCTGACCACGGGTGCTGTCTCTACGGAGTTTGCACGTTCTCCCCGTGAACCGGTAGGCTTTTCTCCGGGTGCTCCAGTTTCCTCCCACGCTCCAAAGACCTGTGGATTTGTTTGGTCTCAACCCGAAACATCACCTCTCTATGTTTTCCAGAGGTGGCTAACTGTCCTGTTGAGGTACTCCACCACTTGGTATCTTTTTTTTTGCATTTAACCAGCATCTGCAGTTCCTTGTTTCTGGGTTTGTAGGTTAATTGGCCTTTGTAAATTTGCCCCAAATGGGTAGGGAGAAAGTGAGATAGTATAGAACTAGTGTGAATGGGTGATCGATGGCCAGCACGGACTCGATGGGCCGAAGGGCCTGTTTTCATTCTGTATCTCTAAATCAAAAGCTCCTCTCTTCAACATTTAATCTTATTTCTGTTTCATTTTGTGCAGAAGCTGAGTATTTTCATTATTTTCTAGTTTTGGCCTTTTGGCCTTAATGCATCTCCACCTTATGCGCCCAACACCTCCGCTCAGTTCGCAATAACCAACCTGATCTCCCGGTGGCCCAGACTTCAACTCCCCCTCCCATTCCCAATCCGACCTTTCTGTCCTGGGCCTCCTCCATGGCCAGAGTGAATCCCACTGCAAATTGGAGGAGCATCACCTCATATTTCGCTTGGGTAGTTTACGCCCCAGCGGTATGAACATTGACTTCTCCAATTTCAGGTACTCCTTGCTTTCTCCCTCCTTCCCCTCCCCTTCCCAGTTCTCCCACAGCCCACTGTCTCCGCCTCTTCCGTTGTTTCTCCCAAGTCAGTAAAACTGATCATGTTCTCACTCTGGCGATCTGAGATTCAGTTCAAAAGCATTTCTTCGTGGTGTGGAGTCAAAAGATTCCAGTCCCATTCCAGGGAGTTGACAGAGTCCTGGATTTGACCTCCTGGTCTAAAACTGAAGGAGTGTTCCCTTTGTTGGACGTTTCAGGTCAGGAAGTGAAGTGGTTCGCACACCTTGGTCTGCATTGACGGTACCTAAATAGAGATGGTTGAAAGCTTCCAGTTGCCGGGAGTAAATATCACCAGCAACTTGTCCTGGACCAACTACCTTAGAAGGCTTAGCAAGTTCGGCCTGTCGCCAACAACTCTCACCAATTTCTACAGATGCGCTGTAGAAAGCATTTCATCGGTTTGCATCACAGCATTGTTTGGGGACAGGCTAGAAATTGTAGAGAATTGTGGACGCAGCCCAGACCATCACACAAACCAACCTAATCAAGGACCAGTCTCACCCCGGACACTCCCTCTTCTCCTCTCTTCCATCGGGTAAGGGGTAGAGAAGAGTGAAAACACACACCTCCAGATTCAGGGACAGTTTTCTCCAGCAGTTAGCAGACAACTATCAACTGGAGAGCGGTCTTGACCTGCCATCTACCTCATTGGGGATCCTCCGATTATCTTTCATCGGACTTTGCTGGTCTTTGCAGGCACCGCATCCTCAACACCAATTTCCTGAAGACCGGCCCGGCGCTTCAAGTCGCGGGCGCGCGGACTTTAACACCGCGGAGCTTGCGATTCTTTGCTGAGGATCGACTGTGCAAAAGCTCCAACCGCGGGGCCTGTGGACATTAACACCGCGAAGCCCGAGGTCTCCGGTAAAATGTGGCCAAATCGGGTTCCAATCCATCCCGACGATAGTTCCAATCTGTCCCGACGCCGGAGTTTCCATCATCCCCAGGTGAGGGCTTCAGACATCGGACCGTCGACAGTGGCGACTGCGGAGGGTTCAACGGCCCCGACTACGGGTGAACAAAGAGGAAGATGACTGAACTTTATTGCCTTCCATCACAGTGAGGAATGTAGACTCTGCTGTGGTGGATGTTTATGTTAAATTTTATTTGATGTGGCCGTGTGTCTGTTGCTTTTTACTTAGGATGGCTGTACGGTAACTCAAATGTCATTGTACTTTAATTGGTGCATGTGACAATAAAAATTAATCTTGAATCTTGAATCTCAAACTCAATGTAAAATTAGAGTCATAGGTTGATACAGTGTGGAAACAGGCCCTTCGGCCCAACCTGCCCACACCAGCCAACATCTCCCATCCACACTAGCCCACCACCATTAAACCCCTGTCCCACAGTACGAGTTCATTCCAAGAGCTCTCCCGAGTTTGCCCTGATTCGAACACGGAGATTTACGGTAATGGCCGCTCGTCGGTACTCGGGGCTCTCGTGGACATTTTTCATCATGTTGAAAAATCCTCACGAGTCTTCCCGTGCTTACCTGCTGTTAGCGAGTCTTCCCGAGTACCCGCTGTTAGCGCTAAGAGACGTCCCCGAGCTCCGACGTACCCACCACGTTCATTCTCCGTGCTTACCACGAGTTTGATTTTTTTTAAACTCGGGAGAGCTCTTGGAATGAACTCGTACCGTGGGACAGGGCTTTAAGTGTGAAAGGGCGGCACGTTGGCGCAGCGGTAGAGTTGCTGCCCCACAGCGCTTGCAGCACCAGGTTCAATCCTGACTACAGGTGCTGTCTGTACGGAGTTTGCTCGTTCTTCCCATGACCTGCGTGGGTTTTCTTCGAGATCTCCGGTTCCCTCTCACACTCCAAAGACGTACAGACAGGTTTGTAGGTTAATTAGCTTGGTATAAATGTAAATTGTACCTACTGTGTGTGAATGATAGTGCTATCGTGCGGGGATCGCTAGTCTGCGCGGACTCGGTGGGCCGAAGGGCTTGTTTCCGCGCTGTATCTCTAAACTAAACTAAACTAAACCAAACCAAAAAATTGGTACCTCCGAACAAGACCGTAAACCACTTGTCCAGCACGCAGCCGGTAGAACTGTTATCTCTCAGCTCCAGAGACCCGGGTTGAATCCTGATCTCAGGTGCTGTAAACTAAACTAAACTAAACTAAACTGAACTAAATGATTGATTCCTTCGCCCTCCCCCATCCAGGCTACAGCCCACTGTGATTGTTTGCTCGATTGCGTAAACCTCTCCACGGTTGGCATCCAGCTATGTCAGGTTTCCGTGACCTGAAGCTGCAGGGTTGCATAACACCAACCCCAAGTCAAATTGCACAGAGGTCACTTTGGCTCAGTTAGTGGCACCCTCAGTGTCACGTTCAAATGTACACGTAGGCCGTACGGTATTTAAGACAGGCGGCAGTGTTAGGGTCTCATTGGAGATCCTCGCTCTTTCAGTTGACAATAGACAATAGACAATAGGTGCAGGAGTAGGCCATTCGGCCCTTCGAGCCAGCACCGCCACTCAATGTGATCATGGCTGATCATCCACAATCAGTACCCTATTCCTGCCTTTAACCCTGACTCCGCTATCTTTAAGAGCCCTATCCATCTCTCTCTTCAAAGTATCCAGAGAACCGGCCTCCACCGCCCTCTGAGGCAGAGAATTCCACAGACTCACAACTCTCTGTGTGAAAAAGTGTTTCCTCATCTCCATTCTAAATGGCTTACCACTTATTCTTAAACTGTGGCCTCTGGTTCTGGACTTCCCCAACATCGGCAACATGTTTCCTGCCTCTAGCTTGTCCAAACCCTTAATAATCTTATATGTTTCAATAAGATACCATCTCATCCTTCTAAACTCCAGAGCTACCTCTGACTTGATTACTAAAGGGCCTGTCCCACTTACGCGATTTATTTTCGGCCACTTGCTGGCACCCGCCATGGTTGCAGCCGGTCGCCAAAAATTGTCAACATGTTGAATATCCAGCGGCGACCAGAAAAAGGTACAACTCTTTGGGCGACTACTCACGACCAAACTTAAGGGGTTGGACAGGCTAGATGCAGGAAGATTGTTCCCAATGTTGGGGAAGTCCAGGACAAGGGGTCACAGTTTAAGGATAAGGGGATAAAAATCTTTTAGGACCGAGATGAGGAAAACATTTTTCACACAGAGAGTGGTGAATCTCTGGAATTCTCTGCCACAGAAGGTAGTTGGGGCCAGTTCATTGGCTATATTTAAGAGGGAGTTAGATGTGGCCCTTGTGGCTAAAGGGATCAGGGGGTATGGAGAGAAGTCAGGTACAGGATACTGAGTTGGATGATCAGCCATGATCACATTGAATGGCGGTGCAGGCTCGAAGGGCCGAATGGCCTACTCCTGCACCTATTTTCTATGTTTCTATGTTTCTATGACATATCGCCTGGATGGTCGTGAGTAGTCTCCCAAAGAGTCGTACCTTTTTCTGGTCACCGCTGGATTTTCAACACCTTCTGGAATTATTTGAGGATGTGACAAGTAAAATGGATGAAGGGGTGCCAGTGGATGTAGTGTATCTAGACTTTCAGAAAGCCTTTGATAAGGTCCCGCACAGGAGACTGGTGACTAAAATTAGAGTACATGGTATTGGGGGTAGGGTGTTGACATGGATAGAAAATTGGTTGGCAGATCGGAAGCAAAGAGTAGGAGTGAACGGGTCCTTTTCAGAATGGCAGGCAGTGGCGAGTGGAGTGCCGCAAGGCTCGGTGTTGGGGCCGCAACTGTTTACCATATATATTAATGATTTGGAAGAGGGAATTAGGAGCAACACTAGCAAGTTTGCAGATGACACAAAGCTGGGTGGCAGTGTGAACTGTGAAGAGGATGTTAGAAGGTTGCAGGGTGACCTGAACAGGTGGAGTGAGTGGGCAGATGCGTGGCAGATGCAGTATAATATAGATAAATGTGAGATTATCCACTTTGGTGGCAAAAACAAGGGGGCAGATTATTATCTCAATGGGGTTAGGTTAGGTAAGGGGGAGGTGCAGCGAGACCTGGGCGTCCTTGTACACCGGTCACTGAGAGTTGGCTTACAGGTACAGCAGGCAGTGGAGAAAGCTATTGGAATGTTGGCCTTCATAACAAGAGGATTTCAGTATAGGAGTAAAGAGGTTCTTCTGCAGTTGTATAGGGCTGGATGAGTAGATGGAGAGGATTCAGCAGGGAGTCCTGGACAACAGGCAGGTGGAACCAATGTAGCAGGGACATGTTGGCCAGTGTGGTCAAGTTGGGCCGAACGGCCTGTTTCCACGCAGTGTGACTATGACTGTGAACGAGTGATCAAGAAAAGACACAAAGTGCTGGAGTAACTCAGCGGGTTAGGCAGCATCTCCGGAGAACATGGATAGGGACCCTTCTTCAGGAGGAGTGATCGATGGTCAGCGTGGACTCTGTGGAGCGAAAGGCCTGTTTCCATCTTTAAAATTCAACTTAAGGAGATTAAATTATGCAACCCTCTTTGAAATGCACCAATGACAATATTTATAACTTGAAAGAGGCCAATTATATTTCGGAATTATAAGTAGAGCACAAAACCATGTAAAAAACACACTCAGCAAATGCATAATATGATATTTGAACATTAAAAGAATATTAAAAGTAAACAGCACACGAGTATTTTGAGGTGGCAAGTTTACTAAAGCCAGGTCACCCTAACCCACATGTGCCCACGTTGCCAAGTGTGGCAGGGAGAGATTGCAAATAAACTTTCATCAACAGAGGGGCCAAAGTCCCCTCGACATCACGGCAGCGCCAGGCAACAAAGACCTTGGTGACTGGTGGTCTTCCGCCAACTCTGCAAAGAAAAGTTTAAATCTCTCTCCTCCTCTCACTGACGCAGAAGGATCCAAGGGACAGGGGATTGGTGGCAAAGGAGACTGGTCGTGGCGGAGGGAGGCCGAGCACTTGGTATAAAGGGGCAGGGAGCGCTGGTCACCTTGCTCTCCGCGACCATGAGGTGGATTACTCTCGCGCTCCTCCTTGGGTTTGTGGGTAAGTCTTACCACCTCCAGGTGTTAGAGACAAGAGATGAAGAGATTGACCCCCATGCTGGAGATGAGCGGTCTACTTTAAGCGGAGAGACAAGGATGATTTAATCGATGTACAGGATATTCTGAAGGGCTTCGATAGAGGAGACTGGGGAAAGGTTTACTGACTGGAAGGATGGTCAGTAGACCAACAATGTTGGATAACTAGCAGAAAGGCAGAAAGTAGATGAGACTTTTATTTAACACTGTAATTTTTGTTTTAGTTTAGCTTATTAATTTAAGTTTATTGTATTACTGCCACCTATACCACGGTACAAGGTACATGCAGTGAAAAGCTTTTTTGTTGCATGCTATCAAGCACGTAGATACATCTTATATACGGGCTCGATGGGCTGAAAGGCCTACGTGATACTTCTCTATGGCACGGTGGCGCAGTGGTAAAGTTGCTGACTTACAGCGCTTACAGCACCAGAGACCTGGGTTCGATCCCGACTACGGGCGCTGTCTGTGTGGAGTTTGTACGTTGTCCCCGTGACCTGCGTGGGTTTTCTCCGAGAACTTCGGTTTCCTCCCACACTCCAAAGACGTACAGGTTTGTAGGTTAATTGGCTTGATAAAATGTTGGCTATATGCAGAGTACTGCCCTGCCGACTACAAAATTCAGAAGGTTCAGAACGTATTAAGGGTTTGGACACGCTAGAGGCAGGAAACATGCTCCCGATGTTGGGGGAGTCCAGAACCAGGGGCCACAGTTTAAGAATAAGGGGTAAGCCATTTAGAACGGAGCTGAGGAAACACTTTTTCTCACAGAGAGTGGTGAGTCTGTGGAATTCTCTGCCTCAGACGGCGGTGGAGGCTGGTTCTCTGGATACCTTCAAGAGAGAGCTAGATAGGGCTCTTAAAGATAGCAGAGTCAGGGGAGAAGGCAGGAACGGGGTACTGATTGGGGATGATCAGCCACGATCACATTGAACCGAACGGCCTACTCCTGCACCTATTGTCTATCATAGTCATTAGTTTATTGTCACGTGTACCGAGGTACAGTGTATTTGTTGCATGCTATCCAGTCAGCGGAAAGACTATATATGTGATTACAATTAAGCCGTCCACAGTGTACAGATACAGGATAAAGGGAATAACGTTTAGTGCAAGATGAAGTCCAGTAGAGTCCGATTAAAGATATTTAACTAAACATTGAGCCAGGAGGACTGCTCAACCCACCTACACAAGAAAGACTGATGACACAGCAATGTAGCTGGTACTTCACAGAGCTGGAGACCCTGGTTCAATCCTAACCTTGGCCGTTGTCTGTGTGGAGTTGGCAAGTTCTCCCTGTGACCGTATGGGTTCCCTTCGGACCTTCTGATTTCCTCCCACATCTCAAAGACATGCACAGTAGAGCCAGCAACACCATTCAATGTGACCATGGCTGATCATCCCCAATCAGTAACCTGTTCCTGCCTTCTCCCCATATCCCCTGACTCCGCTATCTTTAAGAGTTCTAGTATAGTATGTGACCAGTATAGATGGGGCCTTGTGATTGAGGCAGTGCAGCGTAGGTTCACGAGATTGATCCCTGGGATGGCGGGACTGTTATATGAGGAAAGATTGAAAAGACTAGGCTTGTATTCACTGGAGTTTAGAAGGATGAGGGGGTTCTTATAGAAACATATCAAATTATAAAAGGACTGGACAAGCTAGATGCAGGAAAAATGTTCCCAATGTTGGGCGAGTCCAGAACCAGGGGCCACAGTCTTAGAAAAAAGGGGAGGCCATTTAAGATTGAGGTGAGAAAAAACGTTTTCACCCAGAGAGTTGTGAATTTATGGAATTCCCTGCCACAGAGGGCAGTGGAGGCCAAATCCCTGGATGGATTTAAGAGAGAGTTAGATAGAGCTCTAGGGGCTAGTGGAGTCAAGGGATATGGGGAGAAGTCAGGCACGGGTTATTGATAGGGGACAATCAGCCACGATCACAATAATAATAATAATAATGGATGGGATTTATATAGCGCCTTTCTAATACTCAAGGCGCTTTACATCGCATTATTCATTCACTCCTCAGTCACACTCGGTGGTGGTAAGCCACAGCTGCCCTGGGGCAGACTGACGGAAGCGTGGCTGCCAATCTGCGCCTACGGCCCCTCCGACCACCACCAATCACTCACACACATTCACACACAGGCAAAGGTGGGTGAAGTGTCTTGCCCAAGGACACAATGACAGTATGCACTCCAAGCGGGATTCGAACCGGCTACCTTCCGGTTGCCAGCCGAACACTTAGCCCATTGTGCCATCTGTCGTCCCAATGAATGGCGGTGCTGGCTCGAAGGGCCGAATGGCCTCCTCCTGCACCTATTTTCTATGTTTCTATGTTTCTATGTTGGTCAACGTGGGCACGTTGGGACGAAGGGTCTGTTTCCAAGCTGTGCGACTCTATGATGCCAACTTCTCAAGTTAAATATGTTTTAAGCAAAAAAAAAACAAACAATAATGTTTGAAGATCATTTCATGAACCTTCCATTAATTTTAATGATTATTCTTATTTTTTTGAACCGCCCACAGGAAGCCAGCAAGCCCATTATGGTGAGTATTTCTCCTCTTAAGAATAACACTTTTTTAATCAAAACATTGGACTCCTTCGATGGTTAAGTGAACACTGACTGCTTTCACTTGCAGAACCCATTTTCAGTCAAAAGAAAACTTACCTCTACCATTACGAGGGGGTGGTTCTGACAGGCCTCCCAGAAGATGGTTTGGCTAAGGGAGGCCTTAAGATCACCAGCAAAGTGCAGATTAGCTCAATGGGCGAAAAGAAGCATCTCCTCAAGGTAAGGAACCTTTATCTTCCAGAGCTAGATTTAGCTCTTAGGGCTAACGGAATCAAGGTATATGCGGGAAAACGCAGGAATGGGATACTAATTTTGGATGATCAGCCATGATCATATTTAATGGCGGTGCTGGCTCGAAGGGCCGAATGGCCTCCACCTGCACCTATTTTCTATGTTTCTATGGTTCTATGTTTCGATGTTTCCAGGAGGGCCACCATCTAATGTGATTTAAGTTACCCCGGCATTGGAAAGTATACTTTCTGTTCGTTTAATTTAGTTTAGAGATACTGCGCAAACAGGCCCTTTGGCCCACCGAGTCCGCGCCGACCAGCGATCATCCCGTACACTAACGGTATCACATCGGGTCACGTAATTAGGCAGCCGCGACTTGGTTTCCAATGGGATTTTGGGAAGGCGGCACGGTGGCGCAGCGGTAGATTTGCTGCCTCACAGCGTCAGATACCCAGGTTCGATCCCGACTACGGAGTTTGCACGTTCTCCCCGTGACCTGCGTGGGTTTTCTCTGGGCGCTCAGGTTTCCTCCCGCACTCCAAATACATCCAGGTTTGTAGGATAATTGGCTTCGATAAAAATTGTAAATTGTCCCTAGTGTGTAGGATAGAGCTAGCGTATGGGGATCGCTGGTCGGCACGGACTCGGTGGGCCGAAGGGCCTGTTTCCGCTCCATATCTCTAAAGTAAATTAAACTAAATCAGGTGCTGTTCCTCCAATTTGCATTTGGCCTCACTCTGACAGTGGAGGAGGCCCAGGACAGAAAGGTCAGTGTGGGGATGGGAGGGGGAGTTGAAGTGTTTGGCAACCGGGAGATCGCGTAGGCCTAGGCGGTCTGAGCGTGGGTGTTCAGCGGAACGATATGTTTCCAAGCCAAGGTGGGGCGGGACTACCGTCCTAATTTAATCAAAGACCTGTTGAAAAGAGGTAACTCAAAACTCTTTTTCTAATTAAACGGTGGCGCAGCGGTAGAGTTGCTGCCTCACAGCGCCAGAGACCCAGGTTCAATCCCGACTACGGGTGCTGTCTGTCCGGAGTTTGTGCGTTCTCCACGTGACCTGCGCGGGTTCACTCCAGGATCTCCGGTTTTCTCCCAAACTCCAAAGACGTACAAGTTTGTAGGTTAAGTGGTTTGATATAAATGTTAAATTGTCCCCAGTGTGTGTAGTGTTTGTGTGCGGAGATCGCTGGTCGGTGCGGACTCGGTGGGCCGAAGGGACAGTTTCTGCGCCGTATCTCTTAACTAAACTAAATCATGCGCTGCTCCTCCAATTTGCATGTGGCCTCACTCTGACAGCGGAGGAGGCCCAGGACAGAAAGGTCAGTGTGAGCGGACACAAAATGCTGGAGCAACTCAGCGGGACAGGCAGCATCGCTGGTGAGAAGGAATGGGTGACGTTTCGGGTCGGGAATGGGATGGGGAGTTAAAATGTATGGAAACTGGCAGATCGTGTAGGCCAAGGCGGACTGAGCGTAGGTGTTCAGCGAAATGATATGATTCCAAGTCTGAAGAAGGGTCTCAACCCGAAACGTCACCCATTCCTTCTCTCCCGAGATGCTGCCTGTCCCGCTGAGTTAATCCAGCATTTTGTGTCTATCTTCTGTTTCCGAGTCGAGATGGGGCAGGACCAACATCTTAATGCAATAGACAATAGACAATAGGTGCATGAGTAGGCTATTCGGCCCTTCAAGCCAACACCGCCCTTCAATGCGCGATCATGGCTGATCATCCCCAATCAGTACCCCGTTCCTGCCTTCTCCCCATATCTCCTGACTCCGCTATCTTTAAGAGCACTATCTTGCTCTCTCTTTAAAGTATCCAGAGAACCTGCCTCCCCCACCCTCTGAGGCAGAGAATTCCACAGACTCACAACTCTCTGTGAGAAAAAGTGTTTCCTCATCTCTGTTCTAAATGGCTTACTCCTTATTCTTAAACTGTGGCCCCTGGTTCTGGACTCCCCCAACATCGGGAACATGTTTCCTGCCTCTAGCGTGTCCAAACCCTTAATAATCTTATATGTTTCAATAAGATCCCCTCTCATCCTTCTATATTCCAGAGTATACAAGCCCAGCCTTTCAGCATATGACAGTCCCGCCATCCCGGGAATTAACCTTGTAAACCTACGCTGCACTCCCTCAATAGCAAGAATGTCCTTCCGCAAATTAGGGGACCAAAACTGTACACAATACTCCAGGTGTGGTCTCACTAAGGCTCTGTACAACTGAAGAAGGTACTCTTTGACCTGTTGAAAAGAGTATGTTCGATATTCACCGAATGTATATTTAAAAATATATATATATATTATTCATTTCTATCTTCCAGGTCATCTCACCTCAAATCCTTGAGTACAGTGGGATCTGGCCGTCGGAGGAGTTTATTCCGGCTCGAAAGCTGACCCGGAGTTTGAGCGCGCAGTTGAGCCAGCCCGTGGTCTTCGAGTACACGCGGGGGCGAGTCGGGAACCTGTTCGCCCCTCCGGACATTCCCGAAAACGTCCTCAACATCCACCGAGCCATCCTGAACATCTTGCAGATCAGCATCAAGAAGAACCAGAATATCTACGAGTTGCAAGAGGTACCTCCGTCGTAAACACTCGCAGGGTTTGTGCATGCAGTTCTGGGCGCCCCCATGACCGGAGAGAATGTGCAGGCTTTGGAGAGGGTGCGGAGGTGGTTGAACCAGAATATAGACGCAAAGTGCTGGAGTTGATCAATATTCATGCCCATGATACAAATCTAGATTTCTCTCAAGTAACCCCTGCATTCCCCCTCTCTTTCTCTCCATCTGTGGAATTCTTTGCCACAGAAGGCTGCGGAGGCCAAGTCAACGGATTCATTTAAAGCAGAGGTAGATAGATTCTTGATTTGTACGGGTGTCAGGGGTTATGGGGGGAATGGGATTAGGAGGGAGAGATAGATCAGGCATAATTGAATGGTGGAGTAGATTTGATGGGCCAAATGGCCAAATTCTGCTCAATAGACAATAGACAATAGGTGCAGCAGTAGGCCATTCGGCCCTTCGAGCCAGCACCGCCATTCAATGTGATCATGGCTGATCATCCCCAATCAGTACCTCGTTCCTACCTTCTCCCCATATCCCCTGACTCCGCTATCTTTAAGAGCCCTATCTAGCTCTCTCTTGAAAGCATCCAGAGAACCTGCCTCCACCGCCCTCTGAGGCAGAGAATTCCACAGACTATATATATATATATATACGACAGATGGCACAATGGGCTAAGTGTTCGGCTGGCGACCGGAAGGTAGCCGGTTCGAATCCCGCTTGGAGTGCATACTGTCGTTGTGTCCTTGGGCAAGACACTTCACCCACCTTTGCCTGTGTGTGAATGTGTGTGAGTGATTGGTGGTGGTCGGAGGGGCCGTAGGCGCAGATTGACAGCCACGCTTCCATCAGTCTGCCCCAGGGCAGCTGTGGCTACAGAAGTAGCTCACCACACTCACTCCGAGTGTGACTGAGGAGTGAATGAATAATGCGATGTAAAGCGCCTTGAGTATTAGAAAGGCGCTATATAAATCCCATCCATTATTATTATTATTATAAGTGCTCCCATCACTTATGACCTTATGACCATATCACTCCCCCAGATCATACCAGGTCATATCCCTCCCCCCCCCCAAGTCACACCAGCTTCTCGTTCTCACCTAGCAAACAGCTAACAATGGCCCGTTTCCTATATCATCGTTACATTTTCGCGTAATTTCCCATCATGTTGTTCCATATCTCTCCACATCACCTTCTATATATCTCTCTTGTTGCCCTTTGCCCCCGACTCTCAGTCTGAAGAAGGGTCTCGACCTGAAATGTCTCCCATTCCTTCTCTCCTGATTTGCTGCCTGTCCTCCTTTGTTCCCCCCCCCCCCCCACACACACACACACACACACCTGTCCCACACGGCGATCCCTCCTCGCTGGGTCCTCCGATGTACCCAGTGTCGAGACCTCCAACTCCCACATGGCCCATCATTCATAAAAAACATTGAAAGAAAAATAGGTGCAGGAGTAGGCCATTCGGCAGCACTGCCATTCAATATCTATCTATCTATCTATCTATCTATCTATCTATCTATCTATCTATCTATCTATCTATCTATCTATCTATCTATCTATCTATCTATCTATCTATCTATCTTTCTATAAAACTCTCGCCCCATCCGTCCGACATCCGTCCGTCCGGCTGCCTGTCTGCCTTTTGATTCGTTGACTTTCTGCCTTTTGATTTGTTGACGGCTGCTCCTTCCTATCAGCTTCCAACACACTTCGAAACAAACTTGCAAGACAGGAACACTCTGAACCTTTCACTGCTGCAGCAGGCAGGGGAGGTGCAATTGGATTTTTTTAAATCCACTGCTGAGGGAGGCAGGGGAGTGCTGGAATCTTACATTTGGGGACGGCTTCAGTTCCATTGGAGGAGACAGGTGCATGGTGGAATATTGGGTTGGGGTATCACACCATTGGGGGAGCAGACCCAACGGGTCTGCACTCCACCATTGGGGGAGCAAACCCAACGGTACACAAAATACTAGACCAAGTGCACTATTAAAACTCTGTGCCTGCCGCCTGCCGTCCGGCTGCCTTTCTGCCTTTTGATTCGTTCCATCGTGTGATGCCACAATGCCCAATACTCGCAGATGTCCAATCGGAATGGCCGATGCTCGCAGATGTCCAATCGGAATGGAGCCATTTACATGTACGGCTGCCGGCTGCATTTCTTCCTTTGATTCATTGCCACGCCGAATCCAGACGCTCAATCTCCGAGATCATTTCCATTTCGGTAGAGATTTCGCTTTTCTTTCTACACGTTTTTAATCAAATCCTTCTCCCCCCCCCCCCCCCCCCCCCCCCCCCCCAATATTTCAAAAATAAACTGGCTTCTCACCCATAGAAGCAGCCATTTCGGTAGACATTTCACTTTCCATTCCAACTATCCACTCCTCATTAGATTTCGTTATGTTTATGTCCACATTTTTCATTATACCCTTCTTCCCCCACTCACTCATTTTGTCGCCTCCTGCTAGCCAGCGACCATAACGGCTGCTGGCGCCCGCATCTCGCCTCAAAGACGCCATTTAAAACCAGCCGCACGGCTCATTCCTGGGCCGCTTGAGTTGGAGGACCACGTCTCCCGGGGGGCTACGGGTAGGGAACGGCTGCGTTGGGGGAGCAGACCCAACGGGTCTGCCCTTGGTCTAGTGATCATCTAAAATCAGTACCCCATCATTTATTCATTCATCGTGAGGCTCTTTCACCATTAACTGTAGCTATGGAGTTATGCCTTAGAGTTTGAGGGGTTACACATACACAAGTTATACGAGTAGAATTAGGCCATTTGGGCCATCGAGTCCACTCCGCTGATCTCTGCCTCCTAACCCCATTCTCCTGCCTTCTCCCCATAACCCTTGATACCCGTTCTAATCAAGAATCTATCTATCTCTGCCTTAAAAATGTCCACTGACTTGGCCTCCACAGCCCTCTGTGGCAATGAGTTCCACAGATTAACTGCCCTCTGATTAAAGAAATTCCTCCTTATCTCCTTTCTAAAAGAGCGCCTTTTAATTCTGAGGCTGTGACCTCTGGTCCTAGACTCTCCCATCAGTGGAAACATCCTCTCCACATCCACTCTACCCGGGCCTTTCATTATGCTGTCAGTTTCAATGAGGTCCCCCCTTCAACCTTCTAAACTCCAGCGAGTACAGTCCCAGTGACGTCAAGCGCTCATCATATGCTCACCCACTCATTCCCGGGATCATTCTTGCAAACATTATTCAATACGCTGGTTTCATGATTTTTCACTCGTTGAATTGGGCATGCAATTGACTGACTGTTTGTGACACCTAGAATGGGTTGGAAGGTGTCTGTCACTCCAGCTACACCATCCAGGAGAACAAGAAGGCCAGACAAATCGCCGTCACGAAGGCCAAGGATCTGGACAACTGCCAGGAAAAGGTCTCGGAGACAAAAGGCAACGAACTCTCCCAGCAGTGTGACACCTGCCAACAGGTGAGTGCATAGGTTGCATCGTGCTGGAGAATTTGGGGGCGGAACGGTGGCGCAGCGGTAGAGTTGCTGCCTTACAGCCAATGCAGCGCCGGAGACCCGGGTTCGATCCCGACTATGGCTGGGCGCTGTCTGTACGGAGTTTGTACGTTCTCAACCCCCGTGACCTGCGTGGGTTTTCTCCGAGATCTTCAGTTCCCCTCCCACATTCCAAAGACGTGCAGGTGTGTAGGTTATTTGGCTTGGTAAATGTAAACATAGTCATAGAAACATAGAAAATAGGTGCAGGAGTAGGCCATTCGGCCCTTCGAGCCTGCACCGTCATTCAATATGATCATGGCTGATCATCCAACTCAGTATCCTGTACCTGCCTTCTCTCCATACCCCCTGATCCCTTTAGCCACAAGGGCCACTTCTAACTCCCTCTTAAATATAGCCAATGAACTGGCCTCAACTACCTTCTGTGGCAGAGAATTCCACAGATTCACCACTCTCTGTGTGAAAAATGTTTTCCTCATCTCGGTCCTAAAAGATTTCCCCCTTATCCTTAAACTGTGACCCCTTGTTCTGGACTTCCCCAACATCGGGAACAATCTTCCTGCATCCATAGTCCATAGTGTGTGTAGGATAGTGTTAACGTGCGGGGATCGCTGGTCACTCTGATCTCGGTGGGCCGAAGATCAGAGTGACCTCTGGTCCTAGGTTCTCCCACCGGTGGAAAACATCCTCTCCACATCCGCTCTATCCAGGCACACTCTGGTCTCGGTGGGTCGAAGGGCCTGTTTCCGCGCTGTATCTCTAAACTAGACTAAACCAAAGACCATGGGCGGAGAGCGAGAGAGAAATCTAAGAGAGGTTAAAGTCGATCACCACCTGTCTCTTTTCATGCAGAGAGGCAAGAATCTTCGGAGCGTTTCCACGTACACCTACGCTTTGAAAGGTGTGGACGGGGGAGCAGAGATAACTGAGGTCGTCAGCCAGGAGACCCATCAGTTCACACCGTTTAATGAATTGGATGGTGCAGCCAGCACTGAATCAAGGTAAACACAAAGAGGGGATTCTCCTGGTGTAGTCTTTTACCCAGTGTGGGGGAATCGAGAACCAGAAGACGTAGGTTTAATACAATACAATACAATACAATACAATACAATACAATACAATACAATACAATACAATACAATTTATTTGTCATTTGGATCCCTTGAGGTCCAAACGAAATGTCGTTTCTGCAGCCATACATTACAAAACAAAAGACCCGAGACACAACACAATTTACACAAACATCCATCACATCGCTGTGATGGAAGGCAAAAAAACTTCTCTCTCCACTGCACTCCCCCCCCCCCGATGTCAGAGTCAAAGTCAAAGCCCCCGGCTGGCGATGGTGATTGTCCCGCGGCCATTAAAGCCACGCCGGGTGATGCAAGGTCGCGCACCGGGTCTTGTTGTTGGAGCCCCCGGCGTGCTCTCGCAAAGTCCCGCGGCCATTCCAAGCCGCGCGGGGCGATGGTAAGTGTCTCCGCTCCAGGTAATCTTCAACCCCGCAACTCGGGCGGGAGAAGTGGCCGCTGCGGAAGCCCCGAAAAGCGGTCTCCCCACCAGGGACCCGCGGGCTCCCGGTGTTGCCGTCCGCCAGACCCGCAGTTGCAGCCTCCGAAGCTCCGGGGGTCGGGTCGCAGCAGCGCTCAACCACCGCTCCACCCGCTCCGGACTCGGCCAGCTCCGCGACGGTGAGTAGTCCGCAGCTCCACAACTGGAACCCCAGGTCATTCCTGTTGGAGGCCGCTCCACGTTGCAGCCCCAACGACAACGGAGACCCGACAAAGAAAAGGTCAGGTCTCCCGTGCAGGGGAAAGATTTTAAAGTTACCCCCTCCCCCCCACCTCACCCCCACCCCCCCACACACATACCCCAACAAAAAAAATAACAAAAACTACATAAAAACGAGACAAAAAAACACAGACGGGGGGGGAAGATTTAATAGGAACCTTTTTACACAAAAGGGCAGTGTCACAATGGACTGGTTTTCAGCGGACACCCCTAAAGGGCCTGTCCCACTTAGGCGACTATTTAGGCGAGCGCAGGAGACTCTGCGCTCGCCACATGTTCGCTGGTGGTCTCTGGCAAGTCTCCTTCATGGTCGCGAGGAGTTCCCACATTCTGGGAACTAGTATGGTCTCCACAAATTTTTCAACATGTTGAAAATCTTTCTGCGACCAAAAATTGGTCACCATGGAGAAAATCGATACTTTTGTAGTCGTAGGTGCTGTGGTAGTGGGGTCGCCGTGTAGTTATAGGTCGTCGAGGTAGTCATAGGTAGTTTTAGTTCATCCCTTTTGCTGACTGGTCATTTTCATTGGCTCATTGGGGGGAAAAACGTAAACACGAGTTTTCAGAACCAAGGAGAACCGACCGGTGATGTTAAATGTCCGCTAAACTTCACAGCTGTGTAACTCTGGCTTATTAAAAGTTGTCTGGCTTCTTAAAAGTGTCTCCGCTCCTTCTCCCCCCTTCTCCCCATTCTTGCCCCTTCTCCCCCCTACTAACCCCCCCCCTCTTTTAAAGGACTTTCGTGGTGTGTGTCTGTATCACCTTGGCTTTGCACCGTGTGAATTTCAGACAGCGCTCCCCCACCTTTGCGATGTGTGTGTGAGTGTGTGTGTGTGTGTGTGTGTGTGTGTGTGTGTGTGTGTGTGTGTGTGTGTGTGTGTGTGTGTGTGTGTGTGTGTGTGTGTGTGTGTGTGTGTGTGCGCGTGTGTGTTCCACTCTGACAGTCGCCGTTCCAGTTCCCGGTTTTTCAGGCGACTGACACTCGCCGGCAGTCTGCTGAAAAATCTCCTAAGTGGGACAGGCCCTTAACGCCTACATTTGCAGCAGGTTTATCCGGTGACTGGATAACCCAGGGAGTTGCAATCTGTAGAATGTACCCTGTTACCTCATCGATTTATTTCTCTCGGAAACACGTCATGTTCTCACTTCGATGGTTGTCTTTGGTTTTGGGAAACAGGCAGCATCTGTACTTGTTGGAACGTAAAGACCAGGCCCAACACATGCCCAGCAACCCCATGGAGAAGCGGGTGGGTCTGAGATATCAGTTCTCCAACGAGCTGTCGCAAGTACCAATGCAGTTGGTCAAGACCTCGGCTAACGATACCAAGGTAGGTGGGATTGCAGCAGAGATATAAGGGACATCTATCTCTACTTTCTTCACCAAAATGATTTGGCTTTGCTCAAACCCTCTTCCGTTGACTCCATTACACCTCACACTGCCTCGGCAAGGCCAGCAGCATAATCAAGGACCAGTCGCACCCCGGTCACTCCCACTTCCCCCCTTCTCCCATCAGGTAAGGGGTACAGAAGTGTGAAAACGCACACCTCCAGATCCAGGCACAGTTTCGTCCCAGCTGTTATCAGACAACTGAACCATCCTACCACAACCAGAGAGCAGTTCCAGACCTATCATCTACCTCATTGGAGATCCTCAGATTATCTTTATCAGACTTTACTGGACTTTATCTTGCACTAAACATTATTAAGGGCCTGTCCCACTTGGCAATTTTTTCGGCGACTGCCGGCGTCATATCAGTGTCGCCAAAAGATTTTGAACATTTCAAAATCCAGCGGCAACAAATAAATGTTGCGATGCTTGAAAAAAAAAACGCGCGTCATTATATCGTTGACCTGATACGTCAGTCAATGATGCCGGCAGTAGCTGAAAAAATCGCCAAGTTGGACAGGCCCTTTAGTCATTCCCTCTTCTCCCATTCCCATCCGGTATGAGATATAGATGTGTGAAAACGCACACCTCATGTAGCTCTACGCTGTAAATGGATCTTTCTGCTGGCTGCTTAGCACGCAACAAAAGCTTTTCACTGTACCTCGGTACACGTGACAATAAACGAAACTGATAACCAGTGATGGCCGATCCCGGTCTCTCGTACATTTGCAGCATGGAACTCACTCAGGCTCTCACCGTTTGTTTAACAGGTTGCCAAAGTGCTGGAAGAGTTGGTGCACCTCAACCAAGAGAAGGCTCATCCAGATGCTCCCCAGATGTTCCTGCAGCTGATCCAGCTGTTGCGTTCGGCCGACACGCACGGCCTTCAAAGCATTTGGAAAAAGAACGCCAACAAACAGAGCCACAGGTGACACAGGAGGGCAGAGCGGGCGGGAGGTTGGACGGCAACCGAACGACAAAGGCCAGGAGTTGACACAAAGGGAGTAGGAAGGAACTGCGGATGCTGGTTGACACCGAATGTAGACACAAAAAGTTGCAGTAACTCGGCGGGACAGGGAGCATCTCTGGAGACCCTTCTTCAGACTGAGAGTCGGGTGAAAGGGAAATGAGGGATATAGACCTTTCTGTCCTGGGCCTCCTCCATGGCCAGATTGAGCCCCACCGCAAATTGGAGGAGCAGCACCTCATATTTCGCTTGGGTAGTTTACACCCCAGCGGTATGAACATTGACTTCTCCAATTTCAGGTAGTCCCTGCTTTCTCCCTCCTTCCCCTCCCCTTCCCAGCTCTCCCACAGCCCACTGTCTCCGCCTCTTCCTTTCTTCCCGCCCCCCCACCCCCCACATCAGTCTGAAGAAGGGTCTCGACCCGAAACGTCACCTGTTCCTTCGCTCCATAGATGCTGCCTCACCCGCTGAGTTTCTCCAGCATTTTTGTCTACCTGGGGGCTATAGACGGTGATGTAGAGCGATAGACTGTAGAAGAAACGAAAGAAAGATAGGCAAATGAGGTACGGCAGTAAAGGAGGCAGGCCATTGTTAGCTGTGGTCTAGGTGAAAACGAGTTTCAGACAATGAGACTCAACAGGACGACTTTGAAACTGGTACGACTTGGGGTGGGGGAGGGGCGGAGAGCGAGGGGATGCAAGTGTCACGAGGTTAGAGAAATCAATATTTATCCCGCAGAAACACTATGTCCTTGATTATCAAGGGTGTCAAATGGTTTCGGGGAGAAGGCAAGGGAATGGGGTTGAGAGGGAAAGATAGATCTGACAGGTTTGAATGGTGGAGTAGACTCAATGGGCCAAATGGCCTCATTTTGCTCCTGTGACTTCTGCCTTGAGAAAGGAGACGAGGAAGATTATTCTTTAGTCAGAAGGTGGTGAATCTGTGGAATTCTACCACAGAAGGCTGTGGAGGCCAAGTCATTGGATATTTCTAAGGCGGAGATTGACATATTCTTGGTTAGTACGGGTGTCAGGAGTTACGGGGTGAAGGCAGGAGACGGGTTGAGAGAGAAAGATAGATCAGCCATGATTGAATGGCATAGTAAACTTGAAGGGCTGAATGGCCTGATTTTGCTCCAATGTGAATGAGAATAAAATGGGTTGGTGTTGGATTGGTGCAAATGGATGGTTGGAGTGGGCTCGATGGGCTGAAAGGCCTGCATGATACTTCTCTATGACACGGTGGCACAGCGGTAGAGTTGCTGCCTTACAGCGCTTACAGCACCAGAGACCCGGGTTCGAACTCGACTAGGGGCGCTGTCTGTGTGGAGTTTGTACGTTCTCCCCGTGACCTGCGTGGGATTTCTCCAAGATCTTCGGTTTCCTCCCACAATTCCAAAGACGTACAGGTTTGTAGGTCAATAGGCTTGGTGTAAATGTAAATTGTCCCTAGTGTGTGTAGGGGAGTGGTAATTTGCGGGGATCGCTGGTCGGCGCAAACTCAGTGGGCCGAAGGGCCTGTTTCCGCGATTTATCTCTACACTAAACCAAACTATTTTAAACCATGGATATTTTTGGAGATTGACTGAGTCTTGATTAGTACGGGTGTCTGGGGTTTTGGAGAGTAAGGCAGGAGAATGGGATTGAGAGAAAGATAGACCAGCCATGATTGAATGGCAGAGTAATCTTGAAGGCCTAATTCTGCTCCTATGTCTTAAGGGCCTGTCCCACTTGCGCGACCTTTACAGGCGACTGCCGGCACCCTCGTGATAGGTCGACGAAATTTTTAACGTTGAAAACTCAGCGGCGACCAGAAAGACGCTACGACTCTTTGGAGACCTCCCACGACAGGCTGTACAGTCGTGAGAAGTCTTCTATGGTTGTGAGAGGTCACCCGCGACATGTCGCCAGGGTCCGCCTGTATGATCGTGAGAGGTCTCCTATGGTCGTGAGAGGGTCTGCAAAGAGTCATAGCGTCTTTCTGGTCGCCGCTGAATTTTCGACACGTTGAAAATTTCGGCAGCCTGTCACGGGTGCCGGCAGTCGCCTGTAAAGGCCACGTAAGTGGGACAGGCCCCTTTATGGACATGAACAAAATGGTTTGGTGTCGGATTAGTGCAAGTGGATGGTCGATGGTTGGCGTGGACCCGATGGGCTTCAGGGACCACGCCACGATCTCTCTATGACTCTCTGATGTCTGTTTTGTCCTGATTCCAGGCAGTGGATTCTGGATGCCATCCCCACCGCAGCAACGCATGAAGCCGTGCAGTTCATCCAGGCCAAGATTGAGCAGGGGGAGTTCTCCCAGTTTGAAGCTGCCCAGGCTGTTGTCTTTGTCCTGCACTCCATCAAACCCGATTGCCACGGTGTGGACAATGCCACGGTGAGCCTTCACTTCCCTCTCAGTTTGTTTACTTAGAAACATAGAAACATAGAAATTAGGTGCAGGAGTAGGCCATTCGGCCCTTCGAGCCTGCACCGCCATTCAATATGATCATGGCTGATCATCCAATTCAGTATCCCGTACCTGCCTTCTCTCCATACCCTCTGATCCCCTTAGCCACAAGGGCCACATCTAACTTCCTCTTAAATATAGCCAATGAACTGGCCTCGACTACCCTCTGTGGCAGAGAGTTCCAGAGATTCACCACTCTCTGTGTGAAAAAAGTTCTTCTCATCTCGGTTTTAAAGGATTTCCCCCTTATCCTTAAGCTGTGACCCCTTGTCCTGGACTTCCCCAACATCGGGAGCAATCTTCCTGCATCTAGCCTGTCCAACCCCTTAAGAATTTTGTAAGTTTCTATAAGATCCCCTCTCAATCTCCTAAATTCTAGAGAGTATAAACCAAGTCTATCCAGTCTTTCTTCATAAGACAGTCCTGACATCCCAGGAATCAGTCTGGTGAACCTTCTCTGCACTCCCTCTATGGCAATAATGTCCTTCCTCAGATTTGGAGACCAAAACTGTACGCAATACTCCAGGTGTGGTCTCACCAAGACCCTGTACAACTGCAGTAGAACCTCCCTGCTCCTATACTCAAATCCTTTTGCTATGAAAGCTAACATACCATTCGCTTTCTTCACTGCCTGCTGCACCTGCATGCCCACTTTCAATGACTAGTGTACCATGACACCCAGGTCTCGCTGCATCTCCCCTTTTCCTAGTCGGCCAGTTTGCACGTTCTCCCAGTAACCGCGTGGCTTTCCTCTGGGTGTCCCAGCCCCATCAATGGAAATATATCTAAGGCTGAGATTGAAAGATTCTTGATTAGTACGGGCGTCAGGGGTTATGGGGAGAAGGCAGGAGAATGCTAGTCAGAGGTTCAGCGCAGCGGTAGAGTGGCTGCCTCACAGCGCCGGAGACCCGGGTTCGATCCTGACCACGGGTGCTGTCTGTACGCAGGCCTCGCCGGTCAGAAGAGTACAACTTGCCGCAGATAGACACAAGATGCTGGAGTAACTCGGCGGGACGGGCAGCATCTCTGGAGAGAAGGAATGGGTGACGTTTCGAATAGGTGACGTTCAGAAGAGTATAACATGCCAAAGAAAGAAAGAAAACGCTGGAGTAACACAGCGGGACAGGCAGCATCTCTGGAGAGAAGGAATGGGTGACGTTTTGGGTCGAGACCCTTCTTCAGACTGAGAGTCAGGGGAGAGGGAGACTAGAGATATGGAAGGGTATGGTGTGAAAACGACAGATCAAGGGAGAGGATAATAATAATAATAATGGATGGGATTTATATAGCGCCTTTCTAATACTCAAGGCGCTTTACATCACATTATTCATTCACTCCTCAGTCACACTCGGTGGTGGTAAGCTACTTCTGTAGCCACAGCTGCCCTGGGGCAGACTGACGGAAGCGTGGCTGCCAATCTGCGCCTACGGCCCCTCCGACCACCACCAATCACTCACACACATTCACACACATTCACACACAGGCAAAGGTGGGTGAAGTGCCTTGCCCAAGGACACAACGACAGTATGCACTCCAAGCGGGATTCGAACCGGCTACCTTCCGGTTGCCAGCCGAACACTTAGCCCATTGTGCCATCTGTCGTCCCGATGATCAAGGATGATCAAGGAAGTGTCGAAGGGCTCATCATTAGCCGAGATGAAGGTGACAACAAGGCTTGCAAGCAGGGATAACTTGCCTCCATGTTATTTTGTCGAGAATGACGGCGGCACGGTGGCGCAGCGGTAGATTTGCTGCCTTAGAACCAGTTTCGATCCTGACCGCTGGTTCTGTCTGTACGGAGTTTGTGCCTTCTCCCCGTGACCTGCGTGTTTTTACTCCCAGATCTACGGTTTCCTCCCACACCCCAAAAGACGTACAGGTCGGATGTAGGTTAATTGGCTTGGTACAAATGTAGCGTTAGTGTGCGGGGATCGCTGGTCGGCACGGACTCAGTGCGCGGCTGGGCCTGTTTCCGTGCTGTATCTTTTAACTAAACTGAAATACATTTCTCCTTTTTGTTCCCTAGATGCTGTTGTCCAGCCCCTACATGCAGAGGAACCCTCTCCTACGTAAAATCACCTTGCTGGCATATGGATCATTGGTGCAAAGGTACTGCACCACCATCCGGATCTGTCCTGATGAAGCTCTCCAGGTTTGTGAGTAAGGTTGCTAACTGTTCCGCATTAGCCGGGACATCCTGTATATTGGGCTAAATTGGTTTATCCAAGGACCGCCCTTGTCCCGTATTTGACCACTACTACTCGGGTCGAGGGGACTGTCGGGTCGGAGCGCCGCGTCCGGCCCCGCCTCACTCCCGTCCCGACGTAGTGCAGCCCATGGAGTGCAGCAGCAGCAGCAGCAGCTCCTCGCCCGTGGCCCCGTCGGTCGGCAGCCCGGCCAGCTGTCCGACTTTCGGACCTTCGCTTACCGCCGACACCACCACCACCCCTCGTCCTTCTCACGGCCGATCATCGGTTCACGAGTTGGATGGGGTGCCGGACTTTGCGCGGGACCCCGGGCCAAAACTCCTCAGCTGGCCCGCCGGCTGGGCTTTGTGTGCAGTCCAGCACCCGGGCCAACTCATCATTCACCCAGCCACGGCCGAGTCGGTCAACGAATTGCTGTCGGGAATTTGTCCCGTATTTTGACCTTTTCTCCCTTATTTGGGAGTGAGAACGTTGGCAACCCTCTACGTGAGTGGATGTGGAGAGGATGTTTCCACCAGTGGGAAAGTCTAGGACCAGAGGCCGCAGCCTCAGAATAAAAGGACCTACCTTTAGAGAGGAGATGAGGAGGAATCTCTTTAGTCAGAGGGTGTTGAATCTGTGGAATTCATTGCCACAGAGGGCTGTGGAGGCCAAGCTGCTATAGCAATATGAATAGTAGACCGGCACCTCGAAAACGTTAAAAACTAGATCTTCACATTTATTAAACTTTTAAAATTCCAAACAAATTTGTAAAAGTTATAAAAATAAATATTATTAATTAAAATAGGCTGTTAGCTTAAGCATCTTACACGACAAAGATGTGCCATAAACACCAAGAGCAAGATGATAGATTAGTTCAGTTTAGCATTGTCACGAGGTACAGCGAAAAGCTATTTGTTGCGTGCTATGCAGTCAGCGAAAAGACTATCCGTGATTATAATCAAACCATCCACAGTGTACAGATACAGGATAAAGGGATTAACATTTAGTGCAAGGTAAACTCCGATAAAAGATAGTTTGAACGTCTCCAATGAGGCTGATGGGAGGTCAGGACAGCTCTCTAGTTAGATAGATTGATAAACACTTTATTAATCCCCTTATTCAGGGGAAATTCTGATGTCCATGCAGCACACTAATAAAATACAACACAGTATTCATAAAGAAATTCAACACCAAAACATCCCCCCACAGTGATTCCCACTGTGGGGGAAGGCACAAAGTCCAGTCCCCATCCTCTTGTCCACCCATAGTCGGGCCTATTGAGGCCTCCACAGTCGCCGCCACGGCGCCCGATGTTCTCGCCGGGTGATGGTACTCCGGCGTCGGGAGAACCCCCAACAGCTTGGGGTGCTGGTTAGCTGGTGGTAGGATGGTTCAGTTGCCTGATAACAGCTGGGAAGAAACATGTCCCTGAATCTGGAGGTGTGCGTTTTCACACTTCTGTACCTCTTGAATGAATGAATGAATGAATGAATGAATGAATGAATGAATGAACGAACGAACGAACGAACGAACGAATGAATGAATGAATGAAGGAATGAATGATGAATGAATGAATGAATGAATGATGAATGAAGGAATGAATGAATGAATGAATGCCGGAATGAATGAATGAATGACTGAATGACGGCCTGAATGCCTGAATGAATGCCTGAATGACGGAAGGATGAATGCCTGCCTGCCTGAATGAATGCCTGCCTGAATGAATGCCCCTGAAGGCCTGAAGGAATGTCCTGAAGGCCTCCTGCCTGAATGCCTGAATGCCTGCCCTGAAGCCATGAAGGAATGACGCCTGATGCCTGCCTGAAGGCCTGAAGGCTGCCGGAATGAAGGAATGCCGGCCTGAAGGAATGAAGGAATGAATGAATGAAGGAATGAAGGAATGAAGGAATGAATGAATGAATGAATGAATGAATGAATGAATGAATGATATTCTATTGTCAAATCTTAGCTGATGGGAGAGGGGAGAAGAGGGAGTGACTGGGGTGAGAGTTGTCCTTGATTATGCTGGTGGCCTTGCTGAGGTGTTACTTGCCGTTACTGAGATATCTTTTCATAAATTCTAGGTGCAGAATTAGGCCATTCGGTCCATCAAGTCTACTCTATCTCTCCCTCCCAACCCCATTCTCCTGCCTTCTCCCCATAACCCCAGACGCCCGTACTAATCAAGAATCTTTCAATCTCGGCCTTAGATATATTTCCATTGATGGGGCTGGGACACCCAGAGGAAACCCACGCGGTCACTGGGAGAACGTGCAAACTGGCTGGTCTATCTTTCCCTCTCCACCCCATCCTCCTGCCCCCTCCCCGTAACCTTTGAGTCTTTGTTTCCCTGCAGCCGCTCCACGAGCTGGTGGTGGAAGCCGGGAGCCGGGGTCACGAAGAGGAGACGGTCCTCGGCCTGAAGGCCATCGGCAACGCGGGCCAAGCGGCCAGCCTGAAGCGCATCCAGAAACTGCTGCCCGGCTTCAGCAGCGGGGCCAGCGGCGTCTCCAACAACATCCATGCCGCCGCCGTGATGGCCCTGCGCAACATCGGCAAGAAGGAGCCGCGCAAGGTGAGGCCCAGGGGGCACGCTGGCACCCGAGGAATGTCCACATTGATCCCCTGCCACCCTGCCCATGTCCTCACTGAGGATGAGGATGAATCATGATATACATAGAGTCTAATTTAATCCAGTTTAGTCTGGTTTAGTCGGGTTTAGTCTAGTCTGGTCTGGTCTGGTCTGGTCTGGTTTGGTTTGGTTTGGTTTGGTCTGGTCTGGTTTGGTCTAGTCTAGTCTAGTCTGGTCTGGTCTGGTCTGGTCTAGTCTGGTCTAGTCTAGTCTAGTCTAGTCTAGTCTAGTCTAGTCTGGTCTGGTCTGGTCTGGTCTGGTCTAGTTTAGTTTGGTTTGGTTTGGTTTGGTTTGGTTTGGTCTAGTTTGGTCTGGTCTGGTCTGGTCTGGTCTAGTTTAGTTTAGTTTAGTTTGGTTTGGTTTGGTTTGGTTTGGTTTAGATTAGATTGGTTTGGTTTGGTTTGGTTTGGTTTGGTTTAGTCTAGTCTACTTTAGTCTAGTCTACTTTAGTCTAGTTTACTTTAGTTTAGTTTAGTTTACTGCTGCGCCACCGTGCTGCCATGTTCTTACAAGAGATGGATTATTCAGGTCAGAGTTAGTCCTGGCATTGCGTTCAGCACAGACATTGTGGGCCGAAGGGCCTGTTTTCCTGTGCTCTACTGCACTATGTTGTAATTCAGTTTCATGGAAGCAGTCAAGACGGTGGAAGTGGAAGGTTGCTTTTCAGATTGCAGGCCTGTGACCTGTGACCTGTGACCTGTGACCTGTGACCTGTGGTGTGCCAAGTCTGTCTAAGAATAATGGACTCGGAAAATATGCCAAAAAGGTTGGGTAACCATGGAGCACGAGGATAGGTGCCAAACGCGGGCAGGTGGGACTGGCGTAGTTGTGGCATCTTGGTCTGCATGGGCAAGTTGGGCCGAAGGGTCCGTTTCCATGTTGCATGACTATGACTGTGGTTGGGTCAAATGGCTTCATTCTGCACCAACAGAATGGAGGCCTCGAGCTGGTACCATTACAATATTGAAAAGACATTTGGACAGGCACATGGATAGAAGAATAGAATAGAATAGAATAGAATAGAATAGAATAGAATAGAATAGAAGAATAGAATAGTTTCTTTATTGTCATTGTAACATGAACCATGTACAACGAAATTGTAAAATGTCATCCAGTCAGTGCACCATTCAAACATTTCTAAAAGCTAACGATACATACAAGGTAAAATATTTAAAAAGATAAACAACTAAAATAAATATCATAAAAATAGCACGCATAAACACCCAGCCCTACATCCTTCTGTCGATTTCATGTATGTATGTATCGCCCCTGCGTTCCTTGGCGGCTACATTTAGTGCCTTTATAGCAGTGGGGTAAAAACTGTTTTTAAGTCTGTTTGTCCTTGTCCTTGTAGATCTGTACCGTCTGCCTGACGGTAACAGTTCAAACAGGGAGTGTCCGGGGTGGGAAATGTCCTTTATAATACTCTGGGATTTTTTGATGCAGCGGGAACTGTGTAAGTCCTCCAAGGTAAGGAGAGGGCATCCGACAATCCTCTGGGCGTTGTCAATGGCCCTCTGGAGCGCTTTCCTCTGAGCCGCTGTGCAGCTGGTGTACCATACGCATACACAGTATGTTAGGAGGCTCTCAATGGAGCACCGATAAAAGGACAGCAGCAGTCTCTGAGTGATGTTATTCTTCCTGAGCACCCTCAGGAAGTGCAGTCTCTGCTGGACCTTTTTCAGCAGCGCAGAGGTGTTCACGCTCCACGTCAGGTCCTCCTCAATATGGATTCCCAGGAAGCGGAAATCCGCCACCCTCTCCACACAGTCCCCTCTGATAATTAATGGTACCATGTCCGTTTTATTCTTCCTGAAGTCTATTATTATCTCCTTGGTCTTTAAGGTGTTAAGGAGCAGGTTATTTTCTCCACACCACACTTTCAGCTGCTCCACCTCATCCCGGTAGGCGTACTCGTCCCCCCCGGAGATGAGTCCCACCACCGTAGTGTCATCCGCAAATTTGACAATGGTGTTGCTGTGGTGGGCGGGGATGCAGTCATGTGTGTAGATGGTGTAGAGCAGGGGGCTCAGCACGGAGCCCTGTGGAGAGCCGGTACTGAGGCTGAGGGCCGTGGATGTGTGATGGCCCACTCTGACTCTCTGGCTGCGACCCGACAGGAAGCTATTTATCCACATGCAGGTGGAGTGTGGAAGTCCCAAGTCCCCCAGTTTGTCCACCAGTTTGTGGGGAAGGATGGTATTAAAGGCAGAGCTGTAGTCCACAAAGAGCATCCGCACGTAGCTCCCCGGCTGCTCCAGGTGGGACAGTGCAGCATGGAGAGCTGTGGCTACAGCGTCCTCTGTAGATCTATTCGCTCTGTACGCAAACTGGTGGGGGTCAAAGCTTCGGGGCAGGAGTGATGTGATGTGACCCCGGACCAGTTTTTCAAAACACTTCATCACCACTGGTGTGAGTGCGACTGGCCGGTAGTCGTTGAGGCTGGAAATGTGGGGTTTTTTGGGCAAGGGGACTATGGTTGCGGACTTCAGACAGGGTGGAACAGTGGACTGGGCCAGAGACTGGTTGAAAATCCTCGTACAGACTCCAGCCAGCTGGTCAGCGCAGTCCTTCAGCACGCGTCCAGAGACGCCGTCGGGTCCAGTAGCCTTCCTTGGATTGATGGCCCGCAGCGTGCGCCTCACCTCATGCTCCTCTATCTTGAGGGTTAGGCTGCTGTGGACCATGTGGTGTGATGTGGCTGTCTCTGGTGGCTCCACTTCAAAGCGAGCAAAGAAATGTTTAGTGGGATACGGGCCAAACAAGGGCAGATGGGGCATCTTGCTTGGCATGGGCAAGTTGGGCCGAAGGGCCTGTTTTAATTATGAATGACTCTGTGAATTTGGGGAGACACGGTGGCACAGCGGTAGAGCTGCTGCCTCACAGCGCCAGAGACCTGGGATCGATCCTGACTACGGGTGCTGTCTGCACCAAGTTTGTACTTTCTCTCCATGACCTGCGTGGGTTTTCTCCGAGATCTCCAAGAGAGAGTTAGAATTAGCTCTTAGGGCTAAAGGAATCAAGGGATATGTGGAAAAAGCCGGAACAGGGCACTGATTTTGGATGATCAGCCATGATCATATTGAATGGCGGAGCTGGCTCGAAGGGCCGAATGGCCTACTGCACCTATTTTCGATGTTTCTACGTTTCAGTTTCCTCCCACACTCTAAAGACGTACAGGTTTGTAAGTTAATTGGCTTGGTATGAATGTAAAATGGTCCCTAGTGTGTGTAGGGTAGTGTTAAGGGGCTGTCCCACTGTACGAGCTAATTCAAGAGCTCTCCCGAGTTTAAAAAAGATCAAACTCGTGGTAAGCACGTAGAATGTACGTAGCGGGTATGTCGGAGCTCGGGACGTCTCTTAGCGGCACGTAACTCTAACGGCAGGTACTCGGGAAATGCGGTAAGCTCGTGAAGACGCGTGACGATTTTTCAACATGTTGATAAATGTCCACGAGAGCCCCGAGTACCTACGGGCGGCCATTACCGTAATTCTCCGAGTTCCAATCAAGGGAAACTCAGGAGAACCCTTGAATTAACTCGTACATTGGGACAGGCCCTTTAGTGTGCGGGGACTCGGTGGGCCGAAGGGCCTGTTCCCATTCTGTATCAAACTAAACTCATCTAAATCAGATACCATTCCTCCAATTATGCGTGTGGCCTCACTCTGTCACTGGAGGAGGGCCAGGCCAGAAAGGTCGGTGTGGGAATGGGAAGGGGAGTTGAAGTGTTTGGCAGATGGGTAGATCGGGAGATCGCCAAATTAGGCCAAGGCAGATGTTAGACCAAGGACGATATGTTTCCAAGTCAAGATGGGGCAGGACTATCATCTTAATTTAATCAAAGTCCTGTTGAGGTACCTGTATCTGTAAGGTAAAGAAGATTGAGGGGGGTTCTAATAGAAACTTACAAAATTCTTAAGGGGTTGGACAGGCTAGATGCAGGAAGATTGTTCCCGATGTTGGGGAAGTCCAGAACAAGGGGTCACAGTTTAAGGATAAGAGGGAAGTATTTTAGGACCGAGTTGAGAAGAAAAAAAATTTACACAGAGAGTGGTGAATCTGTGGAATTCTCTGCCACAGAAGGTAGTTGAGGCCAGTTCATTGACTATATTTAAGAGGGAGTTAGATGTGGCCCTTGTGGCTAAAGGGATCAGAGGTGTATGGAGAGAAGGCAGGTATGGGATACTGAGTTGGATGATCAGCCATGAATGAATGGCGGTGCAGGCTCGAAGGGCCGAATGGCCTACTCCTGCACCTATTTTCTATGTTTCTATGTAATTGTATCTGTATCTCTAAAGTGAACTAAATTTATGAGCCCTGTATCTGCGACTGACCAGGCTGTGCTCTCCAATGCAGGTGCAGAACATCGCCATGCAGTTGGTGATGAACACTAGGAACCGTGCTGAAATGCGTATGAGGGCCTTCATTGTGCTGATGGAGACCAAACCATCCCTGGCCTTGATCACAACCGTGACGGACTCGATGAGCAGAGAGACCAATGTCCACCTGACCAGCTTTATATATTCCTACATGAAATCACTGGGGGGCTCCTCAGTGCCAGAGCTCCAGTCACTGTGAGTATAAGACATAATTGTGGATGATCGGCCATGATCACATTGAATGGCGGTGCTGGCTCGAGGGGCCGAATGGCCTACTCCTACACCTATTGTCTATTGTCTGAGACATATCTCCTGTATCTCAATGGATATTTTTAAGACGAAGCTGGTTAGATTCTTGATTAGTGCTGGTGTCAGGGGTTATGGGGAGAAGGCAGGAGTATTGCGTACAGTTTTGGTCTCCTAATCTGAGGAAAGACATTCTTGCCAGAGAGGGAGTACAGAGAAGGTTCACCAGACTGATTCCTGGGATGTCAGGACTTTCATATGAAGAAAGGCTGGATAGACTCGGCTTGTACTCGCTAGAATTTAGAATTCAGGCTAGATGCAGGAAGATTGTTCCCGATGTTGGGGAATTCCAGAACAAGGGGTCACAGTTTAAGGATAAGGGGGAAATCTTTTAGGACTGAGATGAGAAAAACATTTTTCACACAGAGAGCGGTGAATCTCTGGAATTCTCTGCCACAGAAGGTAGTTGAGGCCACAGTTCAATGTCTATATTTAAGAGGGAGTTAGATGTGGCCCTTGTGGCTAAAGGGATCAGGGGGTATGGAGAGAAGGCAGGTACAGGATACTGAGTTGGATGATCAGCCATGATCATATTGAATGGCGGTGCTGGCTCGAAGGGCCGAATGGCCTACTCCTGCACCTATTTTCTATGTGTCTATGTTTTCTATAAACCTTCCGAGTCGTCCACTTCTTACCGGAGACCGCGGAGACTGGAAATCCATATAAAATTCACAGATTCACTGGCACTTCTCCAATCACACCTGTTGCATTTCCACCATCTCCACTGTTTTTCCAACCTTTGTGGCCATCTCCTCCCTTCTCTCCCCCCACTTCACCCATCTGCTAATTAATCCCTTCACTTGTCAGCTCCTGCCTCATCCCTACCTACCAGCTATTGTCCCTCTATTCCAGTCTTGACAAAGATCCAGGCCCGAAGCCTCATCTGTCCATTCCCTCCACTGTTCATGCCATTGGAGTGCAAGTAGACCATTCGGCACATCGAGTCTACTCCGCCGTCCAATCGTGGCTGATCTATCTTCCCCTCTCGACCCCATTCTCTTGCCTTCTCCCCTCATTAATCAAGACACCCATCGATGCCCTCGCGAATCAAGAAAGTCGATCTTCACTTTAAACATGGCCTCCACGGCAATGGATTCCACAGATTCACCACCCTCTGCCCAAAGAAATTCCTCCTCATCGCCCTTCGAAAGGTACATCCTTTAATTCTGAGGCTGTGCCCTCTGTTCCCAGACTCTCCCACTAGTGGAAGCATCCTCTCCGCGTCCACTCTATCCAGGCCTTTAACTATTTGGTAAGTTTCAGTGAGTCCCCCCCCCCCCCCCACCCCTCACGCACAGGGTGGATGGTGTATAGAAGAAGCTGCCAGAGGAGGTAGTTGAGGCAGGTATAACAACCGCTTGAAAGGGTTCAGAAAAGATTTACGAGGATGTCGCCCGGACTAGAGGGTGTGAGCTGCAGGGAGAGGTTGAGTAGGCTGGGTCTCTATTCCATGGAGCGTAGGAGGATGAGGGGAGATCTTATAGAGGTGTACAAAATCATGAGAGGAATAGAGTCTCTTGCCCAGAGTAGGGGAATCGAGGACCAGAGGACATAGGTTCAAGGTGAAGGGGAAAAGATTTAATAGGAATCCAAGGGGTAACATTTTCACACAGAGGGTGGTGGGTGTATGGAACGAGCTGCCAGAGGAGGTGGTTGAGGCTGGGAGAATCCCTACGTTTAAGAAACAGTTGGACAGGTAATAATAATAATAATAATAATGGATGGGATTTATATAGCGCCTTTCTAATACTCAAGGCGCTTTACATCGCATTATTCATTCACTCCTCAGTCACACTCGGTGGTGGTAAGCTACTTCTGTAGCCACAGATGCCCTGGGGCAGACTGACGGAAGCGTGGCTGCCAATCTGCGCCTATGGCCCCTCCGACCACCACCAATCACTCACACACATTCACACACAGGCAAAGGTGGGTGAAGTGTCTTGCCCAAGGACACAACGACAGTATGCACTCCAAGCGGGATTCGAACCGGCTACCTTCCGGTTGCCAGCCGAACACTTAGCCCATTGTGCCATATGTCGTCCCGCGCCATCTGTCGTCCCTGGTACATGGATAGGAGGACATGTTTGGAGGGATATGGACCAAGCGCTGGCAAGTGGGACTAGTGTAGCTGGGACTGTGTGGGCAAGTTGGGCCGAAGGGCATGTTAACACGTTGTATCACTCCATGACGAATTTAATCACTCTATGACGCAATCTAAGCGCATTTAAAAGACCTTGGAAACTTTATTGTCATTCAGACCTTTCGGTCGGAATGAAATGTTGTTGCCTTGCAGTCATACATATAATAAAATAATAAAACACACAATAAACACAAATTTAACATCCACCACAGTGAGTCCACCAGACACCTCCTCACTGTGATGGAAGGCAAAAATCTTAAGGCATGGACAGTTACATGGAAAGGAAAGGTTTGGAGGGATGTGGGCCAAATGTGGGACTAGTGTAGATGGGGTATCTTGGTCAGCAAGGACGTGTTGGGCTGAGGGGCTGTTTCCGTGCTGGGTGACTATTTGACTCACTCATGACTTGCAACTGAATTAATGACTTCCTAACTCATTCATTCTCCCAGAGCCGCCATTTGCAACATCGCAGTCAAAAGGCTGAGCCAAAGGTGCGACAGACTCAGCTACAGGTACAGCAAAGGATTTCACTTTGGACTGTTTAGAGGTAAGTGGGACTGGGAATCTGTTGCCTCAATCTCATTTCTTTAATAATGTCGTAAAAGAAAGCACAAGAAAACGCACCAACAAATCTACTTCCTTTGAAGTCTTAGAACGTTCGACATGTCCCCTACAACTCTCACCAACTTCTACAGATGCGCCATAGTATAGTTTAGTTTCGTTTAGAGATAGAGTGCGGAAACAGGCCCTTTCGGCCCACCGGGTCCGCGCCGACCAGCGATCCGTGCACACCCACACTATCCTACACCCACTAGGGACAATTTTTACATTTACCAAGCCAATTAACCTACAAACCTGTACGTCTTTGGAGTGTGGGAGGAAACTGAAGATCTCGGAGAAAACCCACACAGGTCACGGGGAGAACGTACAAACTCCGTACGGACAGCGCCCGTAGTCGGGATCGATCCCGGGTCTGCGTTCGCTGTAAGGCAGCAACTCTACCGCTGCGCCACCGTGCACCACAAGCATTTTATCGGGATGCATCACAGCACGGTTTGGGAACAGCTCCATCCAAGACCGCAAGAAATTGCAGGGAATTGTGGACGCAGCCCAGACCGTCACACAAACCAACACGTGACAATAAACTAAACTAACCAATTGGCTTGGTAAACATTATAACAGAAATTGTCCCTAGTGTGTGTAGGATAGTGTTAGTATGTTGGTCGGCACGGGCTCGTAAAAAGCAATCAAGTTAACCTCAAGTACAATAGATAGAGCAAAGAGGAAGATACTGAGTACAGAATATAGAATGAATGAATACGTTTATGAATGAATAAATAAGTCTATTGGCCAAGTATTCACATACAAGGAATTTGTCTTGGTGCTCCGCCCGCAAGTGACAACATGACATACAGTGACAGTTAGGAATAACACATAAAACATTAAACATTAATAATAAAACATTATCGATTCATATAATATAGTTCTCATGTATATCGATTAATATAGTTCTCAGAAGATAGACACAAAAAGCTGAACTCAGCAGGTCAGGCAGCTTCTCTGGAGAAAAAACAGGTGATGTTTCGGGTCAAGACCCTTCTTCAAACTGAGAGCCAAGGGAAAGGGAAATGAGAAATACAGAAGGTACTTAGAACAACTGAATGAAAGATAAGCAAAAAGGGCATGGTGGTGTATCAGTTCCATAGACAAAGTCCAATGTCCGCAATGGGGTAGAGGTGAATCGGACAGTGCGTTAGCTAATGGAAGGACCGTTCAGAAGCCTGATAACAGGGGGGAGGAAGCTGTTCCTGGGTCTGGTGGTGCTCGCTTTCAAGCTTCTGTATCTTCTGCCGGACGGGAGCGGGGAGAAGAAGGAATGACCGGGGTGGGACAAGTCGTTGATTACGTTGGCTGCTTTTCCAAAGGCAGCGCTGAGTGCAGACGGAGTCGATGGTGGGGGAGACTGGTCTGTGTGATGGACTGGGCAACATCCGCGACCCACTGCAATTTCTAGCAGTCTTGGGCAGAGCCGTTCCAAAACCCAGCTGTAATGCAACCAAGTAGCCTCGCAAAATAGGTCTCTTGCAAAGATAGAAAAAGTTCACTTACAAGAGCTGTGATTGTGACGTTGTTAACAGAAGCATTTGAATGTCGAGAACTATTCCTGCAGATAAGTTTTTGGCTGGAATCGAGGGCAACCTTTACCAAATCAAGAAGTCGGAAGGGATTCTCCCGACGACCTTGATCGCCAACTTCAAGTCCTATGGCCTCGGCGTCTCCAGCGACTTTTTGGAGGTAATTCTACCACAAAGTATCCGTTGTGGCTCTGCTGTCATTGACCGGGGGACTGGTGATGGGATCTAGGGAGTAGGCCAGGGCTGAGGATGTCCTGGTTGGGTTGCTCTTAGGCCTGGCCAAGCCGGCCATCCCGCGAGTCACGGCACCAGGCGGAAGAGGGCTTTACTGGGGTTGTACAGTGGTTATTAGAATATTTGTAACATGGATGTCTGATGATTTTGTAACATGGTGGTGGGTGTTGTCACCGCAGTTTTGGTTTCTTTGGTTTTTGTATCGTATTGAAATTAAATAAATTATTTTTTGGTACAAGTATCCGTCAGAATAAGCATCACCCGCTTTGTTCTGTCCGGCTGCTGACGTTACTGATGATAACCCCGTGATAGTGAATGGTGAACCATATGTACAATGTTACAAAGTGTTCAATGTTGTCCCAATGGTCCCGTCTTCATTCTCTACACCTCACGCTGCCTCGGCAAGGCCAGCAGCACAATCAAGGACCAGTCGCACCCTGGCCACTCCCGCTTTTTCCCCCTCTCTCCCATTGGGCAAGAGGTACAGAAGTGTGAAAACGCACACCTCCAGATTCAGGGACAGTTTCTTCGCGGCTGTTATCAGGCAACTGAACCATCCTACCACAACCAGAGGGCAGTCCTGTACTACTATCTACCTCATTGGTGGCCCTCGGACTATCTTTGGGACGACAGATGGCACAATGGGCTAAGTGTTCGGCTGGCGACCGGAAGGTAGCTGGTTCGAATCCCGCTTGGAGTGCATACTGTCGTTGTGTCCTTGGGCAAGACACTTCACCCACCTTTGCCTGTGTGTGAATGTGTGTGAGTGATTGGTGGTGGTCGGAGGGGCCGTAGGCGCAGATTGGCAGCCACGCTTCCGTCAGTCTGCCCCAGGGCAGCTGTGGCTACAGAAGTAGCTTACCACCACCGAGTGTGACTGAGGAGTGAATGAATAATGCGATGTAAAGCGCCTTGAGTATTAGAAAGGCGCTATATAAATCCCATCCATTATTATTATTATTATTATTATCTTTGATCGGACTTTGTTGGCTTTACATGGCATTAAACATTATTCCCTTATCTCTATACACTGTCTCTATACACATGTCTCTATACACTGTAAATGGATCGATTGTAATCATGTATTGTCTTTCTGCTGACTGGTTATAAGACCATAAGGTCACAAGTGATAGGAGTAGAATTAGGCCATTCGGCCCATCAAGTCTACTCCACCATTCAATCACGGCTGATCCTTCGCTCCCTCCTAACCCCATTCTCCTCATAATCTCTAACACCCGTAGCAATCGAGAATCTATCTATCTCTACCTTAAATATATCCACTGACTTGGCCTCCACAGCTTTCTGTGGCAAAGAATTCCGCAAATTCACCACCCTCTGACTAAAGACATCTCTCCTCATCTCCTTCCTAAGGGAACGTCCTTTAATTCTGATGCTGTGACCTCTGGTCCTCGATTCTCCCATGGGTGCAAACATCCTCTCCACATCCACTCTATCCAGGCCTGATATGTAACGTTTCGCGTCTGGACTACAAGGTCATCTTGAAGTTATTTTGTGTTCCACGCATGAGAAAACTGGGAAGATGCTACAAAAACCTTTCACCGTACCTCGGTACACATGACAGTAAACCAAACGGAACAGAAAGGAACTCTCGATCCTTAACCAACCTCCGGCATCTGCCGCAATATTGATATTTATGTTTGTGTTTATGAAGGTTGGTATCCAGATGGAAGGAATACACCATGCCTTGTCCAAAGGCAGCCAATCTTACGGGAGAGGACTGAGGAACAATGACACCGAACACATTGTGGGAAAGGTAAGGAGGGTTGCTTGTTCATTCAATGGATCAATGTTCCTCTTGTGTCCCATGTACAGGAGTACTGTCAAATTCATTGTTGGCACGCGGTTCAGTAAAGTGCTGCCCCAATCCCCAGTTAAGGGCCTGTCCCATTTACGAGACCTTTACTGCCGGCACCTGAGATAGGTCGCCGAAATTTTCACCATGTTGGAAACTCAGTGGCGACCAGAAAGATGCTACAACTCTTTGGAGACCTCTCACGACCATACAGGCGACCCCTGGCGACATGTCGCGGGAGACCTCTCACAACCATAGGAGACCTCTCACAACCATACAGCCTGTCGTGAGAGGTCTCCAAAGAGTCGTAGCGTCTTTCTGGTCGCCGCTGAGTTTCCAACACGTTGAAAATTTCGGTGACCTATCACGGGTGCCGGCAGCCGCCTGTAAAGGTCGCGTAAGCGGGACAGGCCCTTTAGTGTACAAATGATGCACAGGTCTGAGTGCGTCGGCAGGAATTGTGTGCACAGGGTAAGTTTGGAATGGTTCACACACACGAGGTGCAGCCGTGTGTGTTTTAGACCGTTCCAAAGTTACCGCGCGCGCACACAATTCCACCGAAGCACGAAATAGACCTGTGCATCATCTGTTTTATAGAATGGGGGGAAAAAAGCAAAATTAAAATTAAAATCTGCTATTTACCAAATCATGCATCCGCTAATTACTTCCCCCCCCACAATTATTAAAACAGGCTCAGGTTCATTATGTTTCGTCACTTGAAATGTCTACCAAATCGACGTTTTCGAGCTATGCGTAACTTTCCAACTTAGAGAATCCATTCTAGCCCTATCAACATATGACAGTCCCCTGAACAAATCCTCCCTTCATTCTCAGCGGCCCACCCCACTGGATCCCCTTTGTTCTCTGTGGCCCTTGCCGAGTCCCCTCTTTGTTCTCCGCTCCCCACACAGGCTCCCCCCATCATTCTCAGTGCCCGAGCTTCCTCCCCTTTGTTCTCAGCGCCCCCCCCCACTGGGTTCCCCCCTTGTTCTGAGCTCCCCTCCCCACCGGGTCCCACTTAGTTCTCCACAGTCTCCCCCCGCTTGGCTAGCTGTCAGCAGTGCGGGTCTCTCTGCTGATGTCCTGTCATCTCATGTTGCTTCACCCCCCGATCTTTGTTCCCCCTGCAGGTGTCCGACTGGAAACCGATGCCCCCAATTAAAACCATGGCCAGCGCCTACATCAAGTTGTTCGGCCAAGAGATCGCTTTTGTCGAACTTAACCAGAATGGCATCCAAGAGCTCATGAAGGTATGTGGATGGCTGGTGCGTAAGTCTTAAAACATTGAACATAGAACGCGGAACATAGAACAAAACGTCACCCATTCCTTCTCTCCAGAGATGCTGCTTGTCCCGCTGAGTCACTCCAGCATTTTGAGTCTATCTTCAATGTAAACCAATGTCTGAGTTCCTTCCAACACATAGAACATAGATGTTTTCAAGAGAGAGTTAGATTTAGACCTTGGGGGTGCAGGAATCAAAGAATATGGGGAGAAAGCAGGAACGGGGTACCGATTTTAGATGATCCGCCATGATCATATTGAATGGCGGTGCTGGCTCAAAGGGCCGTATGGCCTACTCCTGCACCTATTTTTCCATGTTTCTTTGTTTCTACACATCTTTCGAGAACATAGAACATAGAACGTTGAACATTGAACATGTACAGCACGAGGACAGGATCTTTCTCCCACGCGGTCCCGTGGAGAACGTGCAAACTCCGTACAGACAGCACCTTTGGTCGGGATTGAACCTGGGTCCACTGCACTTAAATGAATGATGCCCCCACCAACTTCACTATCAATCACCAGCATTGAGAGATGCAAGGCAGTAAAGGCCATGCGGCCCATTGTGCCTGTGGCAATGCTTCCTTGAGAAACAGTTAGACAGGTGCATGGATAGGACAGGTTTAGAGGCATATTTGCCAAACACGGGCAGGTGGGATCAGTCTGAAGAAGGGTTTCGGCCCGAAACGAAGCCTATTTCCTTCGCTCCATAGATGCTGCCGCACCCGCTGAGTTCCTCCAGCAAGTTTGTCTACATTCCAGAACTCCAGAACAAGGGGTCACAGTTTAAGGATAAGGGGGAAATCTTTTAGGACCGAGATGAGGAAAACATTTTTCACACAGAGAGTGGTGAATCTCTGGAATTCTCTGCCACAGAAGGTAGTTGAGGCAGTTCATTGGCTATATTTAAGAGGGAGTTAGATGGGGCCCTTGTGGCTAAAGGGATCAGGGGGTATGGAGAGAAGGCAGGTACAGGATACTGAGTTGGATGATCAGCCATGATCATATTGAATGGCGGTGCAGGCTTGAAGGGCCGAATGGCCTACTCCTGCACCTATTTTCTATGTTTCTATGTTTCTATTCGATTTTCCAGCATCTGCAGTTCCGTCTTGAACAGGTGGGACCAGTGGCGGACTGGCCAGGGTGTCAGCTTGCCCTATGGCAAGTGGCTCCCTATATCAAGTAGGCCCCATATATCAAGTTGCCCTATATCAAGTGGGCCCCCTATATCAAGTGGGCCCCCTATATCAAGTGGGCCCCTGATGAAGTGGGCCCCTGATGAAGTGGGCCCCCTTTGTCTCCTGGCAACCAATATTTTTAGACCCAGTACGCCGAAGGGCCTGCTTCCACCACTCTATGACTCTAAAGTGCTGGAGGAACTCAATGGGTCAGGCCACATCTATGGAGGGGAAATGGACAGTTGGCGTTTCGGGTTGGAGTCCAAAGGTTCTACGTAATTTGCAAAATGAATTGGAAATGTATCTGTTTCTACACTGTGTGACTTTATGACACTATGACTCCAGACGATGCTCACTGCCGTCCTGTCTCCTTGTTGAACAGGCAATGAATAACCGAGCAAGAAGGGACGGGGTTATCACAAGATACATTAACCAGCTCCAGCGGGGAATTTCAACAAAATGGACCAAATCCTTGTTGGTCTCGGAGGTCCGGCACATGGTGCCGACATCAGTGGGTCTGCCCTTGGAACTTGCATTCTATTACACTGTGGTCTCAGCCATCACGGCACAGGGTAAGTATTAGGTAGAAACAAGGACATTAGAAGGTGCAAATCCAGAGCCAACAAGATCATGGGAGACCCCTTCCGCCCCAGCAACAGACTGTTCCAGCTGCTACGGTCAGGCAAACGCCTCTGTTGCCATGCTTTGAAAACAGAGAGGATGAGAAGGAGTTTCTTCCCAGAGGCCATTAGAACTGTAAACTCCTATCTCACCAGGGACTAACTTAATGTACCAATTTACTGTTGGGTGGTGTCTTTTTAAAATTGCTGTTTTTTCTTCTTTTTTTTTCTCTTCCCACAAATATGTAATTACTGATTCTGTTCAATTCTGTTTTGTAGTTTTTTTGCACAATCCGCAAGCATTGCCACTGTTCATTTCACTGCACATCTCGTATGCGTATGTGATGAATAAACTTGACTTGACTTGACTTGGAGAAACTCAGCGGGTGAGGCAGCATCTATGGAGCGAAGGAAATAGGCGACGTTTCGGGTCGAAACCCTTGGTTTCGACCCGAAACATCGCCTATTTCCTTTGCTCCATAGATGCTGCCTCACCCGCTGAGTTTCTCCAGCATTTTTGTCTACCTTCCATTTTTCAGCATCTGCAGTTCCTTCTTATACAACTGCAGATTTTGTTTTTAGTTTAGAGATACAGCACGGAAACGGGCCCTTCGGCCCACCGGGTCCGCTCCGACCAGCGATCCCCGCACATTAACGCAGCCCTACACTCACGAGGGATAGTTTTTCTACCTTTTACACCAGGCCAATTAACCTACAAACCTGCACGTCTTGTGGAGTGTGGGAGGAAACCGAAGCTCTCGGAGAAAACCCACGCAGGTCACGGGGAGAATGTACAAACTCCGTACAAACGGCACCCGTAGTCAGAATCGAACCCGGAGCATTTCGGGTCAGGACCCTTCTTCAGACTGATTGTCCCGACCCAAATCATCACCTGATCATGGCTGATCATCCCCAATCGGTACCCCGTTCCTGCCTTCTCCCCATATCCCCCGACTCTGCTATTTTTAAGAGCCCTATCTAGCTCTCTCTTGAAAGCATCCAGAGAACCCGCCTCCACCGCCCTCTGAGGCAGAGAATTCCACAGACTCACCACTCTCTGTGAGAAAAAGTGTTTCCTCGTCTCCATTCTAAATGGCCTATTCCTTATTCTTGAACTGTGGCCCCTAGTTCTGGACTCCCCCAACATCGGGAACATGTTTCCTGCCTCTAGCATGTCCAAACACTTAACAATCTTATATGTTTCAATGAGATTACCTCTCATCCTTCTAAACTCCAGAGTGTACAAGCCCAGCTGCTCCATTCTCTCAGCATATGACAGTCCCGCCATCCCGGGAATTAACCATGTAAACCTACGCTGCACTCCGTCAATAGCAAGAATGTCCTTCCTCAAATTAGGGGACCAAAACTGCACACAATACTCCAGGTGTGGTCTCACTAGGGCCCTGTACAACATTGTAATCATGTATTGTCTTTCCGCTGACTGGTTAGCACGCAACAAAAGCTTTTCACTGTACCTCGGTACACGTGACAATGAGCTAATCTAAACTAAACTAAACTGACCATTGCCTCATTTCTCCAACAGCCAAAGTGAAGTTCGATCCAACCCCATCCAATTTAACGATGCCTCAGTTCCTGAACAGTAGTATTCAGATTGAATCTCAGCTGGTTGCAAGGTAATTACTTCACAGGACAGATGGGACAAGTACAATGAACCCATTCGGGCACAGCGGAGAAGCACAGATGGGGACACTGTAGATGCTGGAATCTTGGGTCGACTGGGCTTGTATTCGCTGGAATTTAGAAGGATGAGAGGATATCTTATAGAAACAGTATAACATTCTTAGGGGATTGGGCAGGCTAGATGCAGGAAAAATGCTTTTGATGTTGGGGGAGTCCAGAACCAGGGGTCACAGTTTAAGAATAAGGGGTAGGCCCATTTAGGACTGAGATGAGGAAAAACTTTTTCACCCAGAGAGTTGTGGATCTGTGGAATTCTCTGCCGCAGAAGGCAATGGAGGCCAATTCACTGGATGTTTTCAAGAGAGAGTTAGATTTAGCTCTTAGGGCTAAAGGAATCTGGGGATATGGGGGTAAAACAGGAATGGGCTACTGATTTCGGATGAACAGCCATCATCATATTGAATGGCGGTGCAGGGTCGAAGGGCACCTATTTTCCTGCACCTATTTTCTATGTCTCTATGTTTCTATGTAGACCACAAAATGAACAGTACGCCACAAGAACAAACCTTGTGACACACAATTTTTGTGCTGAACATGATGCCAAGATCAACTCTTATCTGCCTACACACAATCCATAATCCCTCCATTCCCTGCATATCCAGAATGCCTATCCTAAAGTATCTTATATGACTCTGCCTCCACCACCACCCCTGGCAATGTGTTCCAGGCACCCATTACCATGACGAGAGATGGATCAGCCATGACTGAATGGCGGAGTAGACTTGATGGGCCAAACGGCCTAATTCGGCTCCTATCACTTATGACCCTCTGTGTAAAAATGTTGCCCCCAACACATCTCCTTTAAACTTTGCTTTTCTCACCTTAAAGCCAGGCCTTGTAGTCTTTCATTTTACCATCTTGGGGAAAAAAAGTTTTTTGTCCATCTCTGCCTCTCATAGTTGTATAAAACGTCTATCAAATCTCCCCTCAACCTTCAGAGCCCAAGAGAAAATAATCCAAGTGCTGGAGTGGTCCAGCAAGTCAGGTCACTCAGGGCTGGTGGGCTGGCAGCTCAGTCACTCAGGGCTGGTGGGCTGGCAGCTCAGTCACTCAGGGCTGGAGGTCTGAAGAAGGTTCTCAACCCAAAACACCACTTATGGGTCTTCTCCAGAGATGCTGCCTGACCCGCTGAGGTACTCCAGCATTTTGTGTTTGTATCTGGAGGACATGGAGAGGAGCCGAGGAGAAGCATTGATTCTAATCTTGTTCGCACTGCTTGCTTGTAACGGCCGGGGGCTCACAATCTCTCTGTCTCTCTCCCCAGTTCTGTGAAGGACGTGATAGGCATCATGGGGATAAACAGCCCTCTGATCCAGGCTGGAGTGGAAGTACAACTGAAAACCAGCACTCTCGTCCCCCTGAACGTCACTGGCAAAGTAAACTACAAGAAGAAGAACGTTCAAATAGAGACACCCCCTCTGCAACGGGAAAGGCAACTGCTCTCCGTCAGGTAACAGCAGAGCAACCTGTTGCACTCTGCAACGGTGGGAAAGCGGTTAGAGAGTATCGCAGGCAGTCTTGGTCAATGTGGGCAAGTTGGGATATTGGGCCAAGCATCGGTAAATGGGACGAGATCAGATGGGCATCTTGCTCAACATGAGCGGGTTGGGATATGGGCCAAAGGTCCACATACGCAATCTGTGATTTGGGACAAATGTGGGGAAATAGGACGAGCTTAGATGGTGCATCTTAGTCAGCATAGGTAAGTTGAGATATGGGACAAACTTGGGTAAATGGGGCTAACATACCTTGGTCGGAGTGGGCAAGTTGGGATATGGGTCAAACACAGCTAAATGGAACTAGCTCAAGTTGGAACATCTTGGTTGCTGTGGGCAAGGTATTATACAGGCCAAACACAGGTAAATGGGATTAGCTCAGTTGGGACATCTTGGTTGCAGTGGGCAAGATGTTATACGGGCCAAACATAGGTCAATGGGATTAGCTTAGATGGTCAGCATCTTGATCAACATGGGTGAGTTGGGATATGGTATAAATGTAAATTGTCCCCTAGTGTGTGTAGGATAGTGTTCGTGTGCGGGGATTGCTGGCCAGCGGGGACCCGGTGGGCTGAAGGGCCTGTTTCCGCGCTGTATCTCTAAATGGTGTCCTCCTGCAGAACACGGTCTTTTGCATTCTCGAGAAACATCGAGGACTTGGCCGCAGCGAGAATCACACCACTGGTTCCAAGTGGCGAGTCTGGAGTGAGGATCAGGATGTGGAAACTGGCAAAGAATTCAACCGGAGATGACCAAGACATGATGGTAAGTGCATGTTCTTGGTGCTTGGAGATGGAAGGAACTGCAGATGCTGGTTTACAAAAAAAAAGACACAAAGTACCGGAATCGACAATAGACAATAGACAATAGGTGCAGGAGTAGGCCATTCGGCCCTTCGAGCCAGCACCGCCATTCAATGTGATCATGGCTGATCATCCCCAATCAGTACCCCCGTTCCTGATTTCTCACTTTCCCCTTCCGCCCGCCCCCTTCCATCTATATTCTTGATTGTATGAGCGGTCCGAAGGTCATAAGGGATAGTTGCAGAATTAGGCCATTCGGCCCATCAAGTCTACTCAGCCATTCAACCATGGCTGATCTATCTCTCCCTCCAAACCCCATTCTCCTGCCTTCAGACCCCACAACCCCTGACACCCGCACTAATCAAGAATGTATCTATCTCCGCCTTAAAAATATCCATTGACTTGGCCTCCACAGCCTTCTGTGGCAAAGAATTCCACAGATTCACCACCCTGTGTCCTGACCTACCATCTACCTCATCGGAGACCCTCAGACTATCTTTAATCAGTCTTTACTGGACTTTATCTTGCAGTAAACGTCATTCCCTTTATCCTATATCTGTACACTGTGGGCAGCTTGATTGGAATCCTGCATAGTCTTTCCGTTGAATGGATAGCACACAACAGTTTAGTTCAGTTCAGTTTAGTTTAGTTAAGATTATTGTCACATGTACCAAGTCACAGTGAAAAGCTTTTTTGTCCCGTGCTATCCAGTCAGCGGAAAGACTATACATGATGACAATCGAGCCGTCCACACTGTACAGATACAGGATAAAGGGAATAACGTTTAGTACAAGATAAAGTCCATAAAATTCTGACTAAAGATAGCCGAGGGGCAAAAAAGCTTTTTACTGTACCTCGGTACACGTGACAATAAACTGTATTCCTTCCTCTGGCTTCACATTTCATGCTTCTTCTAATCTCATCTCCTCATCTCACACTTTTTGTCATTTCATCACCGGCCTTTGTCCAACCATCTGACAATCAAAAGACCCCCTGACCTGTATCCACCTATCACTTACAGTAAGATGGACACAAAAAGCTGGAGTAGCTCAGCGGGGCATTTGCCACGATTTGGCTTGCCCTAATTTCTCTTCCAGTCCTCTCGCACCCCCCCACCCCTCACCCCCCCCCCCCCCCCACCCCCACACCCCCTCCCTACAACAATCAGTCTGAAGAAGGGTGTCGACACAAAATATCGCCCATCCATGTTCTCTAGAGATACTGCCTGGCCCGTTGAGTTACTCCAGCACTTTGTATCTGTTCCTGTTGCTTGCTCCTTGAGCTATGTTCTGGGATTTGGAGCAGAGCAGTGGCGCAGCGGGTGGAACTGCTGCCTTTAGTCGGAGGGGAGTTAATCCGTGGAACTCATTGCCACAGAGGGCCGTGGAGGACAAGGCAGTGGATATTTGTAAGGCAGAGAAAGACAAATTCTTGATTAGAATGGGTGTCAAGGGTCATGGGGAGAAGGCAGGAAAATGGGATTAGGAGGCAGAGATAGATCAGCCATGATTGAATGACGGAGTAGACTCGATGGGCCGAATGGCCTAATCCCACTCCTATAACTGTTCAAGAAGGAACTGCAGATGCCGGAAAATCGAAGGTACACAAAAATGCTGGAGAAACTCAGCGGGTGCAGCAGCATCATATAGCACTCCTATAACTTGTGGACTTGTGAACGCACGGCTCCAAAGATGCCAACTTTGACCCTGACCACAGATGATGTCTGTGCGGAGTTTGCAAGTTCTACCTGTGAGTGCGTGGGTTTCCTGTGCTTCATTCTAACATCCCAGAGACAAGCGAGTTTGTACGTTAATTTGCCCTCTGCAAATTGTCCCTGGTATGTAGCGAATGCAAAGTGGGAATACATAGAAATACTGTGAGAGGGTGATTGATGGTTGACATGGACGCAGTGGGCCGGAAGGTCTGTTTCCATGCTGTATCCCAAAACTAAACTAAACTAAACTAAAATAAACTAAACTAAACTAAACTAAACTAAACTAAACTAAACTAAACTAAACTAAACTAAACTAAACTAAAAGAAGGTCCCGACCCGAAAAGTCATCCATGTTTTCCCTCCAGAGACACTGCCTGACCCATTGAGCTACTCCAGCACTTTGTGTCTATCTTTGGCATAAACCAGCACCTACAGTCCTGAAACAGGCCCTTCAGCCCAGCGAGTCCGTGCCGGCCATCGATATTGAAACATGTAAGATTATTAAGGGATTGGACTCGCTAGAGGCAGGAAACATGTTCCCAATGATGGGGGGAGTCCAGAACCAAGGGCCACAGTTTAAGAATAAGGATTTAGAACGGAGCTGAGGAAAAGAAATTTCACTCAGAGTTGTGAATCTGTGGAATTCTCTGCCTCAGAACGCAGTGGAGGCCAATTCTCTGGATGCTTTCAAGAGAGAGTTACAGCGCTCGCAGCGCCAGAGACCTGGGTTTGATCCCGACCACAGAGTGTATACATTCCCCACGTGACCACATGGGGTTTCTCCGGGTGCTCCAGTTTCCTCTCACACTCCAAATACACATGTGCCTGTAGGTTAATTGGCTTTGGTCAAAATTGTAAATTGTCCCTAGTGTGTGTAGGATAGTGTTAGTATGTGGTGTAATAGACAATAGATAATAGGTGCAGGAATAGGCCATTCGGCCATTCAAGCCAGCACCGCCATTCAATGTGATCATGGCTGATCATCCACACTCAGTACCTCGTTCCTGCCTTCTCCCCATATCCCCTGACTTTGCGATCTTTAAGAGCTCTATATTAACCTTCAACTTTGTACACAGTATTAGTGAGACCACATTTGGAACACTGTGTACAGTTCTGGGGTCCATACTTAAGAAAGGATGTACTAGCCCTGGAGGCAGTGCAGCGAAGGTTTACAAGATTAATTCCTGCAATGAGGGGATTGACATATGAGGAAAGGTTAAGTAGGCTGGAACTCTACTCTTTGGAGTTTAGAAGAATGAGAGGCGATCTCATTGAAACGTATAAGATCGTGAGGGGCCTTGATCGGGTGGATGCACCGAGGATGTTCCCAATGATCGGGGAAACTAGAACTAGGGGACATAGTTGCAGAATAAGGGGGGGCTCTTTTAAAACTGAGATGAGGAAGAACTTCTTCACCCAGAGGGTGGTTAATTTATGGAATTCACTGCCCCAGGGAGCAGTGGAAGCAGAAACATTAAATATATTTAAATCTAAAATAGATGGTTTTTTAGCTGCCAAGGGGATAAGGGGCTACGGGGAGAGGGCAGGGATATGGACCTAGGTATGGTTAGTATAGTAAGACCTGAGTGATCTCCTGGACAAGTGTCGATCGCCTGGATTGGGGTCGGAGAGGAATTTCCCGGATTTTTTTCCCGAATTGGACCTGGGTTTTTATCCGGTTTTTTGCCTCCCCCAGGAGATCACGCGGTTCTTGGGGTGGAGAGGGGAGATAGAGGTATAAAGGGGAGGGTAGTGTCTTGTGTTCTGTGTCTTGTGTCTACTGTTTGTGGGTAAGGGTGTCTGTTTAGTGTTCAGCCATGAGCGAATGGCGGTGCGGGCTCGACGGACCTGGTGGTCTACTCTCGCACCTACTTTCTATGATTCTATGATTCTATGATAACTGGTTTTGATTGTGACTGTCTTTCAGGGGAGAGTGTTGCCTCTTGCCATTCCCAAAGGGTCTGTCTGCTCTGCTGAAGACCCTCCAGTCATCCCAAGCCCAACAGTCCAGAAGAGCTGTGTGAAGGCCAACACCTTTGGATTTCAAATGTGTTACGAGACCAGCGTGGAAGAGACTGGCCTCACCACCAACTCCCCCTTGTACAAAATGGTCGGAGATAAATCGATGGACATCGCAATCAAACCAGGTGAAGGCAACGTGAAAGTAAACATTTTCGTCGCCTATTTCCTTCGCTCCATAGATGCTGCTGCACCCGCTGAGTTTCTCCAGCATTTTTGTGTACCTTTGAAAGTAAACATTGCTTTGCCAAAGCATCCTTCACAACCTTTGGATTTTACACGTCGATTTTTACACCCAGGTGCAGGACAGGTTTAAGGGCATGGCCCACTTAGGCGACTTTTTAGGCGAGCGCAGGAGACTCTGCCTTCGCCACATGTTCGCTGGTGGTCTCTGGTGAGTCTCCTTAATGGTCGCGAGGCGTTCCCGCATTCTGGGAACTAGTCGCGGCCTCAGTGTGGTCGCGGCAAATTTTTCAACGTGTTTTCAGCAAAAAATTTCTGCAACCAAAAATTGGTCACCATGGAGAAAATCGATACTTTTGTAGTCGTAGGTGCAGTTGTAGTGAGGTCGCCGCGTAGTTATAGGTCGTCGAGCTAGTCGTAGGTAGTTTTAGTCAATCGCTTTTGTTGACCGGGTATTTTCATTGGCTCATTGGGGGGAAAAAAACCGTAAGCATGAGTTTTCAGAACCAAGGAGAAACGACCGTCTATTTTAAATGTCCGCCGAATGTCACAGCTGTGTATCTCTGGCTTATTAAAAGTTGTCTGGCTTCTTAAAAGTGTCTCCACTCCTTCTCTCCCCCCCCCCCCTTCTCCCCCCCCTCTTCTCAGCCCTTCTCTCCCACCCCCTTCTCCCCCTCCTTCCCCCCCTCCTTCTCCCCCCCTTCTACCCCCTCCCTTCTTCCTCCCCTTCCCCCCTTCTCCCTCCCCCTTCCCCCCCTTCTACCCCCTCCCTTCTTCCTCCCCTTCCCCCCTTCTCCCTCCCCCTTCCCCCCCTTCTACCCCCCCTTCTGCCATCCCTTCTCCCCCCCCCTTCACCCGCCCCCCCTCTTTTAAAGGACTTACCGTACACTGTGCCAGCCATCTTAACCTTCCTGTTCATCGCGGTGTGTGTCAGTATCACCTTGGCTTTGCACTGCGTGAATTTCAGACAGCGCTTCCCCGCTTTCCCTGTCCCCCGCCTTTGTGATGTGTTTGTGTGTGTGTGTGTGTGTGTGTGTGTGTGTGTGTGTGTGTGTGTGTGTGTGTGTGTGTGTGTGTGTGTGTGTGTGTGTGTGTGTGTGTGTGCGCGCGCGTGTGTGTGTGTGTGTGCGTGTGCGCGCGTGCGTTCCGCTCTGACGGTCGCCATTCCAGTTCGCGGTTTTTCAGGCGAGTGCCGCGAGCTTGAAGGCCGCAGGCAGTCCGCTGAAAAGTCGCCTAAGTGGGACAGGCCCTTTAGTTTAGATTAGTTTAGATTTACGCTCGGAAACAGGGTTTTTCGGCCCACCGAGACCGCGCCGGCCAGCGATCCCCGCACACTAACACTATCCTGCACGCACACCAAGGACAATTTACATTTATACCAAGTTCATTAACCTACAAACCTGTATGTCTTTGGAGTGTGGGAGGGAATCGCTGATCCCGGGGAAAAACCCACGCAGGTCACGGGGAGAACGTACAAACTCCATACAGACAGCACCCCTGGTCAGGATCGAACCCGGGTCTCTGATGCTGTGAGGCAGCAACTCTACCGCTGCGCCACAGTGCCACACCAGGTGTAGAGGGATAGGGGTACATGGATAGGTGCATGGATAGGTAGATTGACAAGTACATGGATAGGACAGGTTTAGAGGCATAAGGACCAAACGCAGGCAGGTGGGACTCGTGTAGATGGGACATGTTGGTTGGCGTGGCCAAGTTGGGCCAAAGGGCCTGATTCCATGCTGCATATGACTCTCTACGATTCTATTTGGTTTGGAATTGCATAGTCCACTGTTAATTTCCAAGTCTATAAGAAAGAACTGCAAATGCTGGAAAAATCGAAGGTAGACTAAAACGCTGGTGGAACTCAGCGGGTGAGGCAGCATCTATGGAGAGAAGGAATTGGTGACATTTCGGGTCGAGACCCTTCTTTATGAAATGTTCAAATTGGAGGAGCAGCACCTCATATTTCGCTTGGGTAGCCTGCACCCCAGCAGTATGTACATTGACTTCTCTAATTTCAGATAGTCCTTTGCTTTCTCCCCCCTTCCCAGCTCTCCCACAAGCCCACTGTCTACGCCTCTTCCTTTCTCTTTCCCGCCCCTCCCGCCCCGACATCAGTCCGAAGAAGGGTCTCGACCCGAAACGTCACCCATTCCTTCTCTCCATAGATGCTGCCTCACCCGCTGAGTTCCTCCAGCATTTTTTGTCTACCTTCCTGTTAATTTCCATTTGGTTTTCAAAATAGTATTTCAAGTAAGCCTCTTTTCAAACTAAGTGGAAGAAATTGGCTTTCTCGATACTTGGGGTTAGGAATTATCCTGCTCGGATGAAACTGGGAGTTTTCAGCCTCAAGTCCTATCTTTAGAACCATCCAAAACCATTCGCAAACCATGTTCCTTTATACCACTGTTGTCCCCCCATCAAAAGTATATATAATTGCAAGACTGGGTGACACAGTGGTGAAGCACCAGAGACCCGGGTTCGATCCCGACCATGGGTGCTGTCTGTACGGAGTTTGCACGTTCTCCCCGTGACTGAGTGGGTTTTCTCCGGGTGCTTCGGTTTTGCTCCCACATTCCAAAGACGTGTAGGTTAATTGACTTCTGTAAGTGTTAAAATTTCCCTAGTGTGTGTGTGTGTGTAGGATAGTGCTAGTGTGCGGGGATCGCTGGTTGGTGCAGACGCGGTGGGCCGAAGGGCCTGTTTCCACGCTGTATCTCTGAAGCAAACTAAAGTTTGGCCTTTAAACCATCTGATTGTGACACAAGTAATCGAGATTTTTTCTTATTCGTAAGATAGACACAAGATGCTGGAGTAACTCAGCGGGACAGGCAGCATCTCTGGAGAGAAGGAATGTGCGATGTTTCGAGTCAATGCCCTTCTTCAGGCTGAACCCATTCCTTCTCTCCAGAGATGCTGCCTGTCCCGCTGAGTTACTCCAGCATTTTGTGTCTATCTTCAGTGTAAACCAGCGTCTGCAGTTCCTTCCAACACACCGAGATTTAAACATGTTTTGTTTTCCAGTTATTACCTCATCTCCAATCAAAAAGTTACAAATCGAATTGCAGATGCAAACAGGAGACAAACCTTTAGCAAAAGTCAATCGTCTGATGAAGATGAACGACACAGATTCCTCCGAAACCATGCAAGCCGAGGGCAAGATGGTCCTTCTCCGACTGAAGAAAATCTTCCATGCTAAAGATAAGCTTCAGGTAAATATCTTGTTCCATCTGGAAGAAAACTCCTCTTCTGTTTCCACGTCTGTTGTTCCACATCCCATTTTGCCAATGAAAGCTACATCCCAGCATCAACAAGCTTGCTCTCCACTACTTTAATGGTTCACTGGTTCAATGCCCCGATGGGACAAAATTCCCGGGATGTCGGGACAGTCATATGCTGAGAGAATGGAGCAGCTGGGCTTGTACACTCTAGAAGTCTAGAAGGATGAGAGGGAATCTTATTGAAACATGTAAGATTATTAAAGGTTTGAACACGCTAGAGGCAGGAAACATGTCCCCGATGTTGTGGGAGTCCAGAACCAGGGGCCACACACAGTTTAAGAATAAGGGGAAAGCCATTTAGAACGGAGATGAGGAAACACTTTTTCACACAGAGAGTTGTGAGTGTGGAATTCGCTGCCTCAGAGGGCGGTGGAGGCCGGTTCCCTGGATGCTTTCAAGAGAGAGCTAGATAGGGCTCTTAAAGATAGCGGAGTCAGGGGATATGAGGAGAAGGCAGGAACAGGGTACTGATTGGGGATGGTACACAAAAATGCTGGAGAAACTCAGCGGGTGCAGCAGCATCTATGGAGCGAAGGAAATAGGCGACGTTTCGGGCCGAAACGTCGCCTATTTCCTTCGCTCCATAGATGCTGCTGCACCCGCTGAGTTTCTCCAGCATTTTTGTGTACCTTCGATCTTCCAGCATCTGCAGTTCCTTCTTGAACATACTGATTGGGGATGATCAGCCATGATCACACAGTATGGCGGTGCTGGCTTGAGGGGCCGAATGGCCTACTCCTGCACCAATTGTCTATTGTCTATTGTCTATCAATGGTCTATGGTTCTAGCAGTGCTCAATCAGTCAATGGTTCTATCAGTCTACAGAAGGGTCCCAACCCAAAATATCCCTGTCCATTTCGGTCCACCGCTACCTAATCCACTGAGTTTCTCCATCAGTTTGGGTAGCTTATACCTAACGGTGTGAACATTAAATTATTTTATTTAGCCAACTAACTTACAAACAAGCACCCCCTTCGTTTATTTTCTTCCGTCTTTGTTTTACCTGCTATCCAGGCAGCTGAAAGACTACACATGACTACCACCAAGCTGCCCACAGCATACATAGAGATGGTAAAGTAAGGTTTATGCAAGCTAAAGTCTGATTGAAGATAGTCCACAGGTCTCCAATGAGGTAGATGATAGCTCAGGGCCTCTCACTAGTAGGACTTCTTCTTCTTGCGTGTGGCGTGCACAGCCTAAAGTTGTAGGACAACTTGTTCCATTTGATCTTATTTGATTGTGCACGCCGGGTTGGTTGCATTCGTCGAAACAGGGCGGACCACGTGAAGGTTGCAATCTCCCACCCCTCACCAGTTGGTAATAGGATGGTTCAGTTGCCTGATAAAAGCCGGGAAGAATCTGTCCCTGAATCGGGAGGTGTGCGTTTCCAAACTTCTGTACCTCAAGATTCAAGATTCAAGATTCAAGATTGTCATGTGTCCCTGATAGGACAATGAAATTCTTGCTTTGCTTCAGCACAACAGAACATAGTCGGCATTGACTACAAAACAGATCAGTGTGTCCATATACCATAATATAAATATATACACACATGAATAAATAAACTGATAAAGTGCAAATAAACAGATAATGAGCTATTAATGTTCAAAGTTTTGTCTGAGCCAAGTTTAATAGCCTGATGGCTGTGGGGAAGTAGCCATTCCTGAACCTGGTCTTTGCAGTCTTCAGGCTCCTGTACCTTCTACCTGAAGGTAGCGGGGGGATGAGTGTGTGGCCAGGATGGTGTGGGTCCTTGATGATGCTGCCAGCCTTTTTTGAGGCAGCGACTGCGATAGATCCCCTCGATGGTAGGGAGGTCAGGGCCTCATGCTTGATGGGAGAGAGGAGAAGAGGCAGTGAGCGGGGTGAGACGGGGTCCTTGATTATGCTGGTGGTCTTGCCGAGGCAGCGTGAGGTGTAGACGGAGTTCCATGGAAGGGAGGTTGGTTTCGGCTGGGCTGCGTCCACAATTCCCCACGAAAATGACCAGCTCAATGGTGTCATTTTGCCAGCAGGAGGGACGCTTGCACAGATACACCACGAGCAGCTCAATGTCAAGTTCGAGCAGAAGATCAACGAGAAGATCGGCAGGGCGTAAGGAAGAGCGCCCAAGACCTCACGGTAGCCACACACCGACGGCAAGGGACAAGGAGTTGGAACACAGCAGCAGGCATGGCAAGCTCCACGTGGAAGGTCGCACCAAGCACGGCAGAAGTTCTACGTCAAGTTCCCAATCGTCAAGCAGAAGGTCAATGAGAAGATCATTGGCCAACTCGAGATCCCGTGATGGCCACGCATTATCAGCAGAGCTCAGACGTGGCAAGCACCTGGAACGCAAGCAGAAGGGACAACGTGGACAGTCTGGTATACACACGTCTGAGAACGAGCGAGGTGCGTCTGCTCAGCAAGAGTCGTCCATCCAGACGACAGGCTGGTCCCTCTCTTCCTCATCCTCATCCTCGGCCGTGACCAGGGGTGAGCGCCGAGCGCCCACCCACCGCGGCTCCTCGAGGAGGTCCAGGAGACGTCAAGCCCCCAGTTCGTCCTCGTCGCAGTCCAGTTGCCGCAGTTCCAGCTGCAGGAGGAGAGCGTTCGGCCGACGGCCTGCCGGGGTCCCCGTGAGGAACAGCACCTTGCCTTCGTCTGCCTCCCTCAGCCGCTCGAGTTCCCTTTCTCCCTCCTCCTCCTCCTCCTCCTCCTCCTCCTCCTCCTCGTCCTCCTCATCGTCACGGAGGGCGCCGCGGAACAGCGAGCAGACCAGGCGCTCCCCCTCACGCCGGTCATCCTCCAGCCAGTCCAGCTCGCGCCGCTCTCCGCCCGCGGAGTCGAGACGCCGCAGACAATCCGGCTCCTCACAGAGGCAGGAGGACACCTCCAGCAGTTCGCTCTCCCCGCACCGCAAGACGACGGAGGTATGGCCAACGGCGGCAAGTCACGCCGGCACCGGCAAGCCGTGTAAAAGTGGCAGATGCATCAAAACCCAAACCAAGACCTACACAACCACCATCCACCGAGTCAAGAAGCATCGTCAGACCTGGGTGTCTCATCCCGAATCACCAAAATCGGTAAAATCCCTCAGTCATCTCATTCAGAGTCTCGTTTACTTATTAGAGATATGGACATGGAAACAGGCCCTTCGGCCCACCCAGTCCATGCCGACCAGCAATGACCCATGATTCAATCCATGATTGAATGGCAGAGTAGACTTGATGGGCTGAAAGGCTTAGTTTAGAGATACAGCGCGGAAACAGGCCCTTCGGCCCACCAAGCCCACACCAACCATCGGTCATCCATAATTCAATACATGATTGAATGGCAGAGTAGACTTAATGGGCCGAATGGCTTAGTTGAGAGATACAACATGGAAACAGGCCCTTCAGCCCACCGGGTCCACGCCGACGAGCGATCACCGCACACTAACACTATCCTACACACACGAGGGGGACAATTTTTACATTTACCAGGCCAATTAACCTCCAAACCTGTACGTCTTTGGAGTGTGGAAGGAAACCGAAGGTGCCTGTGAAAACCCACGCAGGTCACAGGGAGAACGTACAAACTCCGTACCGACAGTGCCCATAGTCGGGATCGAACCCGGGTCTCCGGCGCTGCATTCGCTGTAAGGCAGCAACTCTACCGCTGCGCCACCGTGACCGGCTTGGCTTGGTATAAATGTAAATTGTCCCTAGTGTGTGCAGGGTAGCGCTTGTGTGCGGGGATCGCTGGTCGGTGTGGACTCGGTAGGCCGAAGAGCCTGTTTCCGCGCTGTATCTCTAAACTAAACTAAACTAAACTAAACCAAATGTGTCTCCAGTTTATTTACCAACGTTTTGTTTCCATCAATATTACAGGGAGGAAATGTCTTCCAACTTCACTTCAAGCCGACTTCTATCAACACGGTATGGTATACATTGGGAGATACCAAAGTCCTAGCAATCCTACTGCCTGGGTACCTAGTGTGGTTTATTGTGAAGAAACCCATCATTGAAATAGAGCGGTTACTTTATAATTAGGGATGGTTGGCTGAAGGGTCTCTTTCATCTTCTGGTGAAATTTCAGACAGACAGACGGAGGGAATGAGGATTAGGGGTCTGCAGATACTCTGCATCAATGCCTTCAATTCAGTTTCAGTTATGGCCCTGTCCCACGGTACGAGTTCATTCCAAGAGCTCTCCCGAGTTTAAAAAAAAATCAAACTCGTGGTAAGCACGGAGAATGAACGTAGCGGGTACGTCGGAGCTCGGGGACGTCCCTTAGCGGCTCGTAACGCTAACGGCAGGTACTCGGGGTGACTCGCTAACGGCAGGTAAGCTCGGGAAGACTCGTGAAGATTTTTCAACATGTTGAAAAATGTCCACGAGAGCCCCGAGTACCGACGAGCGGCCATTACCGTAAATCTCCGAGTTCGAATCAGGGCAAACTCGGGAGAGCTCTTGGAATGAACTCGTACCGTGGGACAGGGCCATGACAGTTTCAGTTCAGTTTTACTTCATAGCCGTGTGTACCGAGGTACAGTGAAAAGCTTTTGTTGCGTGCTAACCAGCCAGCAGAAAAACAATACATGATTACAATCGAACAATCATTACAGTGTGTAGATACATGATAAGGGAATAACGTTTAGTGCAAGGTAAAGCCAGCAAAGTTTGATCACAGATAGTTCAAAAGTCCCCGATGAGGTAGGTAAAACATTACAACCTCATATAGGCTCTGAACTACAATAGACTCTTATTCTTATTGTTGCACTGTTTTGTTTGTTTTTTAATGTATGTGTGTATGTGTCCAGAACCAGGGGCCACAGTTTAAGAATAAGGGGTAAGCCATTTAGAACGGAGATGAGCAAACACTTTTTTACGCAGAGAGTTGTGAGTCTGTGGAAATCTCTGCCTCAGAGGGCGGTGGAGGCCGGTTCTCTGGTAACTTTCAAGAGAGAGTTAGATAGGGCTCTTAAAGATAGCGGAGTCAGGGGATATGGGGAGAAGGCAGGAATGGGGTACTGATTGTGGATGATCAGCCATGATCACATTGAATGGCGGTGCTGGCTTGAAGGGCCACTTTGTTTTTATCCACTTTGGTGACAAAAACAGGGAAGTAGACTGTTATCTGAATGGTGGCCGATTAGGAAAAGGGGAGATGCAACGAGACCTGGGTGTCATGGTACACCAGTCATTGAAAGTAAGCATGCAGGTGCAGCAGGCAGTGAAGAAACCGAATGGTATGTTAGCATTCACAGCAAAAGGATTTGAGTATAGGAGCAGGGAGGTTCTACTGCAGTTGTACAGGGTCTTGGTGGGACCACACCTGGAATATTGCGTACAGTTTAGGTCTCCTAATCTGAGGAAAGACATTCTTGCCATAGAGGGAGTACAGAGAAGGTTCACCAGACTGATTCCTGGGCTGGCAGGACTTTCATATGAAGAAAGACTGGATAGACTCGGCTTGTACTCGCTAGAATTTAGAAGATTGAGGGGGGATCTTATAGAAACTTACAAAATTCTTAAGGAGTTAGACAGGCTAGATGCAGGAAGATTATTCCCGATGTTGGGGAAGTTCAGAACAAGGGGTCACAGTTTAAGGATAAGAGGGAAGTCTTTTAGGACCGAGATGAGAAAATCATTTTTTTACACAGAGAGTGGTGAATCTGTGGAATTCTCTGCCACAGAAGGTGGTTGAGGCCAGTTCATTGGCTATATTTAAGAGGGAGTTAGATGTGGCCCTTGTGGCTAAAGGGATCAGGGGGTATGGAGAGAAGGCAGGTATGGGATACTGAGTTGGATGATCAGCCATGATCATATTGAATGGTGTTGCATGCTCGAAGGGCCGAATGGCCTACTCCTGCACCTATTTTCTGTGTTTCTTTGTTTCCACAAACTCTTTATTTTAAGTATTTTTTGCTGAGATCTGGGCATTATCAGCCAGGCTACTGCTTATTACTGACGATAGACATAAAAAGCTGGAGTAACTCAGCGGGTCAGGCAGCATCTCTGGAGAGAAGAAATCGGTGACGTTTCTTTAGAAAGGGTCTTGACGCGAAAACGTCACCTGTTCCTTTTCTCCAGAGATGCTGCCTGGCCCGCTGAGTTACTCCAGCTTTTTTTGTGTCTGTCTTCAGTTTAAACCGGCATCTGCCGTTCCTTCCTACACATTCCGTAATGCTGATTGCTCTTGAGAAGAGAGGTTGGTGAGCTACCTTCTGGAATCACTGTAGTCCCCCTCCTCATCACCAGAGGGCGCGTGGAAGTTTTCTTTCGTTACTGAGAAAGGGCATGGTATAAGTTGGCGGCCCACCGAGCCACCGACGACCATCGATCACTCGTTCACACACCATGTCTCCGTCATTCAACTTTCTCACCCCCGGTCAAGGGCAATTTACAGAGGGCCCATCAACCTACAACCCCCCCCCCTCCGCACGTCTTTGGGATGTGGGAAGAAACCGGAGCACGCATGTGGTCACATGGAGAACGTGCAAACTCCACACAGACAGAATCTAACCCAAGTCTCAAGCACTGTGAGGCAGTGGCTCTACCAGCTGCGCCACCGTGCTGCCCTTATTAAAAAATATATACTAATACTCTTATTCAGGAAATAAAACAAACATACAGAGCATTAACACGATCAAAGGCTGCCTTTATTGCGTTTACGAACAAACGATCATCAAATTAATATATCGCCAACTTTATCAACGAAACACTCGATCTCCCGCGGCGACCAGCGTTCACGGAAGGCCTGTTAAGTCCCCGTGTACACCGCGTGTTCCCTCTCCAGGGACACGCGGGCACGGACGTAGGGGCAGGCAGCCGACCCTTGCGTGGCCGTTGACTACCCGATGCCTGGGCCCGCGAATGGCCATCTTGGCCAGGCCCAGGAGCAGACCGACAGGGAGATCCCTCCCCTCCCCCTCCACACCCTCCTCCCCCCTCTGTACCGGGTGCCCGAATATCAGGAGCGTGGAGCCCCTTGGGAGTATTATTTTCTTAATGGGTCCGGTTATATTTTTTGTTAATATGAAAACATTTATCATTTCAGTCACAAAACAGAGGGCAGTTGAGTTTCGGGTCATCGTTGGAAACCAGTTCAGAATCCAGAACGAGTTACTCAAAATCATTCTCATCATCTTCATCTTCAACCTCGTCTTCATCTTCATCGCAGCAGGTAAATAATCCAAGCTAGATAGAGTCATAGAGTGATACAGTGTGGAAACAGGCCCTTCGGCCCAACTTGCCCACACCGGTCAACATGTCCCAGCCACACTAGTCCCACCTGCCTGCACTTGGTCCATATCCCTCCAAACCCTCAAAGGCTGCCTTTATTGCGTTTACGAACAAACGATCATCAAATTAATATATCGCCAACTTTATCAACGAAACACTCGATCTCCTATCCATGTACCTGTCCAACTGTTTCTTAAACGATGGGATAGTCCCAGCCTCAACTACTTGCTCCATACACCCACCTCCCCTCCAGTGTGTCAAGTTGTGTTTATAGACATACAGTGGGCGGTCCCATCCCCTCCCCCCACTCCCCTTCCCCCCCCCCACTCCCCTTCCCCCCCCCCACCCCCCTTCCCCCCCCCCCCCTCCCCCCCACCCCCCCCCCCCCAACCCCCTCCCCCCACTCACCATCAACAACACTGCAATCACATCTGTGGAGTCTTCAGTCCCAGGGAACCATCATCTCCAAGGGCCTTAAATGGGAGGCCACCATCGACTCCACAGTCAAAAAGGCCCAACAGAGGATGTACTTCCTGCAGCAGCTGAGGAAACACAATCCGCCCCAGGCAATGATGGTCCAATTCTACACGGCCATCGTAGAGTCTGTCCTCACCTTCTCCATCATGGTCTGGTTCGGCTCGGCCACCAAGCACGACATCCGGAGGCTGCAGCTAATCGTCCGATCAGCTGAGAAGGTTATTGGTTGCAAACCTCCCCCCCCCCCCCCCCCCCCCCCCATTGACGAACTGTACACTGCAAGGGCCAGGAAGCGAGCGGGTAAGATCATCTCTGACCCCTCTCACCCTGGCCACAAACTCTTTGAATCACTTCCCTCTGGAAGGCGACTCCGGACTGTCAAAGCTGCCACAGCCAGACGTAAAAACAGCTTTTTATCCACGAGCAGTAGCTCGACTCAATAACCAAAAGTCTGTAGCCTCCTTTTGCTCTGGTATTTTATTTCATTCACATGTTTAAACTATAATGTTGTATTCTTAATGTTTAATGTTTTATTATTATTGTTTACTGTATATCGTGTTGTTACTAGCGAGCGGAGCACCAAGGCAAATTCCTTGTATGTGAACATGCTTGGCCTATAAACTTCTTCATTCATTCATACACACAAATAGAGAGAGGTACAGTGTAGTGAAGATCTTGTTTGCAACAACATTACTCAAAGACACATTGAGCAGGCTGGGACTTGGTTCCATGAAGAGGGAGAGGTTGAGTGGCGATCTTATAGAGATGTAAAACATAATGAAGAGAATAGATCGGGTGAATGAATGGAGTCTTTTACCCAGACTACGGGGATCATAGACCAGAGGACTTAGGTTCAAGGTGAGAGGGGGAAAGATTTAATAGGTACCTGAGGGGCAACTTTTTACACTCAGAGGGTGGTGGGTACATGGAATGAGCTGCCAGAGGAGGTAGTTGAAGCAGGTACTACAGTATAATAACATTTCAAAGGCATTTGGACAGGTGCATAGATAGGAAAACGGTTTGAGGGATATGGGCCAAACACGGGCAGGTGAGAATAGCATAGATGGGCCGGCATGGACAAGTTGGGCCGAAGGGCCTGATCCATGCTGTATGACTCTATGATTCGATGGACACTAAAACATTAACTATACAGAATTAGAAACATAGACATAGAAACATAGATAATAGGTGCAGGAATAGGCCATTCGATCCATCAAACCAGTACTGCCATTCAATGTGATCATGGCTGATTATCCAAAATCAGTAACCTGTTCCTGCTTTCTCCCCATATACCTTGATTCCTTTAGCCCTAAGGGCTATATCTAACTCATTCCGTTAGCCCTAAGAGCTACACCTAACTTATTCTGTTAGCCCTAAGAGCTACATCTAACTCATCACGTTAGCCCTAAGAGCTGTATCAAACACATTCCATTAGCCCGCCTGTCCCACTGTACGAGGTAATTCAAGAGCTCTCCTGAGTTAAAAAAAAATCAAACTCGTGGTAAGTATGTAGAATTTACGTAGCGGCTACGTTGGAGCTCGGGGACGGCTCGTAACGCTAACGGTAGGTACTCGGGGAAACGCGGAATCTCGTGAAATATTTCCAGCACTGTGAAAAATGTCCACGAGACCCCCCCCCCCCGAGTACCTACGAACGGCTATTACCGTAATTCTCCTAGTTCGAATCAGGGGAAACTCGGGAGAACTTTTGAATTATCTCGTACAGTGGGACAGGCCCTTAACTCATTCCGTTAGCCCTGAGCTATATAGAACTCTCCCGTTAGTCCTAAGAGCTACATCTAACTCATTCCGTTAGCCCTAAGAGCTACATCTAGCTCTAATCGCACGTACCTGTACATTCTACAAGACAGTGAAAAGAAAAAGACAGGGAAAAAAAATGTTCGTGCGAAACATTTGTGCACAGTAGTGTAAATGATGGTCTGCAGGATTAAGATTGTGCAACTTCACTACTTTGCCACCACGCTCCACTTTGACCAAATTTGCGGAGACCTGTCCCAACAATTCCCTTCATTTCTCAGTGACAAATGTAGCTTGCAAAAGGCCTTAAAACCATTTTACTGAGGCACAAATCGTGATGACTAAACAAGTCAGAAATTATGACGGTGTAAACATAGAAACATAGAAACATAGAAAATAGGTGCAGGAGTAGGCCATTCGGCCCTTCGAGCCAGCACCGCCATTCAATATAATCATGGCTGATCATCCAACTCAGTATCCCATCCCTGCCTTCTCTCCATACCCCCTGATCCCTTTAGCCACAAGGGCCACATCTAACTCCCTCTTAAATATAGCCAATGAACTGTGGCCTCAACTACCTTCTGTGGCAGAGAATTCCAGAGATTCACCACTCTCTGTGTGAATAATGTTTTCCTCATCTCGGTCCTAAAAGATTTCCCCCTCATCCTTAAACTGTGACCCCTTGTTCTGGACTTCCCCAACATCGGGAACAATCTTCCTGCATCTAGCCTGTCCAACCCCTTAAGAATTTTGTAATTTCTATAAGATCCCCCCTCAATCTTCTAAATTCTATCGAGTACAAGCCGAGTCTATCCAGTCTTTCTTCATATGAAAGTCCTGACATCCCAGGATGTCAAACTAGATCGATGGACCGTGAGCGATTTTGAATAATAATGCGAACTTCCTTGGTCTATTTTGTTTCTCTCCGCAGTCCACGTCCCTTGGAGATTCGGCGTCACCAATATTCTCCATGTTCACTCGAGCCATCGCCACCGATAACAATGAGAGAGGCTACCAGACCAAGGCCTACCTGGACAGTTCAATGGAGCAGCGATCTTTACACGTTTTAGTGGATGAGCTACAAGGAGGTGGGAAGTGGAGAGCTTGCCTCGATGCCGAGATGCCCAATCCTCATCGAGCAGTGGTAATATGTAGTTAAATACATATCCGCTTGTCAAAGACTCCACTCGTCCACTTTAGAATCAACCTTGGGGAACAACGCAGCATCTGCAGTTCCTTCCGTAGTTTAGTTTAGTTTGTTGTCATGGGCACAACTCCATTGACTCCATTTACACGTCACGCTGCCTTGGCAAGGCCACCAGCACAATCAAGGATGAGTCTCCCCCCAGTCACTCCCTCTTCTCCTCTCTCCCATTGGGCAAAGGCTTAAGGGCCTGACCCACTTGCCGATTTTTTCGGCAATTGCCGGGGTCACATCAGGGTCGCCAAAAGAATTTGAACGTTTCGAAATCCAGCAGCGACAAAGGAAATGTTGCGTCACTTGAAAAAACACCGCGCGGCAAACACGGTATCACGCCGCGTCACGCCTGATACGTCAGTCAAAGATGCCGGCAGTCGCTGAAATAAATCGGCAAGTGGGACAGGCCCTTTAGACATTGGGACGACAGATGGCACAATGGGCTAAGTGTTCGGCTGGCAACCGGAAGGTAGCCGGTTCGAATCCCGCTTGGAGCGCATACTGTCGTTGTGTCCTTGGGCAAGACACTTCACCCACCTTTGCCTGTGTGTGAATGTGTGTGAATGTGTGTGAGTGATTGGTGGTGGTCGGAGGGGCCGTAGGCGCAGATTGGCAGCCACGCTTCCGTCAGTCTGCCCCAGGGCAGCTGTGGCTACAGAAGTAGCTTACCACCACCGAGTGTGACTGAGGAGTGAATGAATAATGCGATGTAAAGCGCCTTGAGTATTAGAAAGGCGCTATATAAATCCCATCCATTATTATTATTATTATCCATTGACTCCATCTATACCTCACGCTGCCTCGGCAAGGCCAGCAGCATAATGAAGGATCGGTCTCGCCCCGGCCACTCCCTCTTCTCCCCTCTCCCATTGGACAAGAGGTACAGAAGTATGAAAACGCACACCTCCAGATTCAGGGACAGTTTCTTCCCAGCTGTTATCAGGCAACTGAACATCTTCTCAACAACTAGAGAGGGGTCCTGAGATGCTATCTACCTCATTGGAGAAGAGAACAGTAGCAGACTCACTCCCTCCTCTTTCCCACAAACCTGTCCATTCATTTCCCCTTCAAGTTTCCTTCAGCAAGCTATGAACTTGGACCTCAAAATCCCTCTGTACAATACACACCCACTCGGCCCCGCAATTTACTTAGAATAGAAAATAGGTGCAGGAGTAGGCCATTCGGCCCTTCGAGCCAGCACCGCCCTTCAATATGATCATGGCTGATCATCCAAAATCAGTTCCCCATTCCAGCTTTCTCCCCATGAGCCCTAAGAGCTATATCTAACTCTCTATATCTAACTCTCCCTTGAAAACATCCAGTGAATCGGCCTCCTCATCTTAGTCCCAAATGGCCTACCCCTTATTCTAAAACTGTGACCCCGGGTTCTGGACTCTAGCATGTCCAATCCCTGAGCGAATGTTTATATGTTTCTCCAAGATCCCTTCTCATGCTTTGAACTTCCAGTGAATTTGCTGTATACTTTTTGCTTGCATTAATCTCCCAAAAATGCAACACTTCAAATGTGTCCACTCTCTTTCTCTCTCCATGTTTAACCTTTGTTTCAGTCTTGTGTGTATTTAATGCCATTTATCACAATACCAAGGAGATTTAGTTTCCATATCAAGTGGTTGTTATGTATTTTCCCACGTATGAACAACACTAACTTCCGTAAAGGTTCCGTAAAAATGGAACTCATTCTTTACCGGACCAGCCTGTAAATTATTGCAGAAGAAATTTCCGGCACGGTGGCGCAGCAGTAGAGCTGCTGCCTCAGAGCGTCAGAGACCCAGGTTCGATCCTGACCTTGGGCGCTGAATATGTGGAGTTTGTACGTTCTCCCTGTGGCCACGTGGGTTCTCTCCGGGTGCTCCGGGTTCGTCCCACACTCCAAAGACGTGCGGGTTTGTAGGTTAATTGGCTTCTGTAAATTGTCCCGAGCGTGTCGGATGGAACGGATGTGCGGGGATCGCTGGTCGGCATGGACTCGGTGGGCCGAAGGGCCAGTTTCCACGCTGTACCTGGGTGAGTGGGCAAATGCATGGCAGATGCAGTATAATGTGGATAAATGTGAGGTTATCCACTTTGGTGGCAAAAATAGGAAAGTAGACTGTTATCTGAATGGTGGCTGATTAGGAAAAGGGGAGATGCAACGAGACCTGGGTGTCATGGTACACCAGTCATTACAAGTAGGCATGCAGGCGCAGCAGGCAGTGAAGAAAGCGAATGGTATGTTAGCTTTCATAGCAAAAGGGTTTGAGTATAGGAGCAGGGAGGTTCTACTGCTGTTGTACAGGGCCTTGGTGAGACCACACCTGGAGTATTGCATACAGTTTTGGTCTCCTAATCTGAGGAAAGACATTCTTGCCATAGAGGGAGTACAGAGAAGGTTCACCAGACTGATTCCTGGGATGTCAGGACTTTCATATGAAGAAAGACTGGATAGACTCGGCTTGTACTTGCTAGAATTTAGAAGATTGAGGGGGGATCTTAGAGAAATTACAAAATTCTTAAGGGGTTGGACAGGCTAGATGCAGGAAGATTGTTCCCGATGTTGGGGAAGTCCAGAACAAGGGGTCACAGTTTAAGGATAAGGGGGAAATCTTTTAGGACCAAGATGAGAAAAACATTTTTCACACAGAAAGTGGTGAATCTCTGGAATTCTCTGCCACAGAAGGTAGTTGAGGCCAGTTCATTGGCTATATTTAAGAGGAAGTTAGATGTGGCCCTTGTGGCTAAAGGGATCAGGGGGTATGGAGAGAAGGCAGGTACAGGATACTGAGTTGGATGATCAGCCATGATCATATTGAATGGCGGTGCAGGCTCGAAGGGCCGAACGGCCTACTCCTGCACCTATTTTCTATGTTTCTATGTTTCTATATTTACCTCTCAGCTGAACTATGTATGCCACGAAGGAAATGCTTCTGAGGAAGGTGATGGAAGTTCTTTATAATGAATCATCTGTGCTAAGAATTGAATTAATATTCTTGATTTTCCTCTGTGAAATTTCAGGGTGTGATGAAATGGGGCATAAACTGCCAGGATTACAAGATTGCAGCCAAAGCTACGACTGGTCACTTTAAACGTCACCCAGCCATGCAGCTCAAAGCAAAATGGGAGAAAATACCTCAGTCCATAAAAGATGCCGCAGAAATGTACGCACCATTCTCAATAACTCACGTCTTTCATTAGGACACTAAGTGCTGGAGTTACTCATTGGGGCAGGCAGCATCTCTGGAGGACACGCATAGGTGACTTTTCGGGTCAGGACCTTCCTTCAGACTGGGCAGCTAACAACCCAGCGGTACGAATATTGATTTCTCTAAAGGGCCGGTCCCACTTGGCGATTTTTTTCGGCACCATTGACTGACGCATCAGGGTCACCGAACGATTTTGAACATTTCAAAATCCAGCGGAGATAAAAAAAAAATGTGGCGACACTTGAGGAAACACCAGGCGTCAATACGTTGCCCGCCGCGTCACGCCGTGACTTTTTCGGTGACCTGATACGTCAGTCAATGATGCCGGCAGTCGCCAAAAAAATCGCCAAGTGGGACAGGGCCTTGACTTCAAGTAACCCCTGCATCCCCTCTCTCTCCATCTCTCCCCACCACTGAGACTAAGGGGGGCCTAATCACCAGAGAGCAGTGCTGAACTACCATCCACCTCTTTGGTGACCCTCAGCCTATCCTTGATCGGACTTTGCTGGCTTTGCCTTGCACTAAACGCTATTCCCATGTTGAAAAATCTTCACGAGTCTTCTCGAGCTTAACCGCGTTTCCCGAGCTTACCTGCCGTTAGCGTTACGAGCCGCTATGTGACGTCCCCGAGCTCCGACGTACCTGCTACGTACATTCTACGTGCTTACCACGAGTTTGATTTTTTTTTAAACTCGGGAGAGCTCTTGAATGAACTCGTACAGTGGGGCAGGGCTTTTAAGAATCAAGAATCCCCCAGACAGAACAATGACATTCTCACTTGCGGCAGCACAACAGGAAATGTAAACATAGTACACTGTAAACTATATAATAAACGAGAGGGAAAACAAGTTCTGTGCGTGTATAGGGCAGACAAATATTTTGAGTATTTGGAATATTTGTAGTATTGTGAGCAGGTTTGGGCCTCATATCTGAGGAAGCATGTGTGCGCTGGGTGTAGGTGTAAGGGGGGTTGGGGTGGGGGAGGGAGAAGGGGTAGTGGGAGCATGCGTGCGCTGGGGTGTTGGGGGAGGGGTGTAGGTGTAAGGGTGTTGGGGTGGGGGAGGGGTGGTGGGGTAGTGGGAGCATGTGTGCGCTGGGGTGTTGGGGGAGGGGTGTAGGTGTAAGGGTGTTGGGGTGGGGGAGGGGTGGTGGGGTAGTGGGAGCATGCGTGCGCTGGGGTGTTGGGAAGGGGTGTAGGTGTAAAGGGGTGGGGGAGGGGGAGGGAGAAGGGGTAGTGGGACATGGGTGTGCTGGGGAGTTGGGGGAGGGGCGTTGCTCGCCACATCTACGTCTTGTATTGAACACGTCAAGAGGACAACTAATTCCCACCCGTTCCATTGCAGGATTTCTGACAACCTGGCGGGTTTAGCCTTCATGCTGGGATTCTCTGAGAGACACGTCAAGAGTCCGTCTCACCAACTGTCCGTGGTGGCCGCAGCCACTTCTCAGCGAACCCTTGACATTCTGGTGAAAACGCCAAAGGTACTTCTCGCGCCCTCTCCTCGAACCCGATTGCAAGTCGAACCGGTAGTCAGGAAGCCAAACGCAATGCTGCCATTGATTGCGAGGGGGCTGGAATACCTCTAGAATACTTTAATGCTGGGGCTCTATAAGGCACGGGTCGGACTGCATTTGGAGTATTGTGAGCAGATTTGGGCCCCGTATCAGAGGAAGGAAATGCTGGTCAATTCAAGAACCTGGTGGTGTGGGACTTATCCGTGCCTACCTCTTACGCTCCTTCAAGCCCCCTGTCCCACTCTCACGACCTAATTGGCAACCTCTGCCGAGTTTGCCCTTGACTCATACTTGCAGCATGAGGTCGTAGGAGGTCTTCATAACTCTTCCTCATGCTCGTGAGTGGTCTCCGCGTACTCGTGGTCTCAAGTAGGTCGCAGCGTTTTTTCCAGCCTGATATAAAATCTCCACGAGAAAAAATAAAGTCGGCATGGAAAAAATTGTTTTTTTTAATTCATAGGTAGGTCGTAGGTAGGTCGTAGGTAGTCGTAGGTCGGTAATTGGCCCGAGAAAAAAATGCAAACATGACATAATTTTATCATGTGATCATTTTCCTCTCGTAGCTAGTCATAGTTGGTCTTAGGTGTGGAAGACTGCAGTCGAGGGGGGTCGTAGGAGGTCGTAGACATAGTCGTAGGAGGTCGTAGACATAGTCGTTGGAGGTCATAGACATAGCCGTAGGAGGTTGTAGACATAGTCATAGGAGGTGTAGACATAGTCTAGAAGGTCGTAGGCATAGTCTAGAAGGTCGTAGACAGTCATAGGAGGTTGTAGACATAGTCGTAGGAGGTCTTTTACTTCGGCGAGTCAACACGACCTTGACATTTTTTTCAACTCGTCTGAGGTCTTCTAAACTCGTGGATTAGTTCGTCCAAGTGGGACAGGCCCTTAAGATTGTTTATGGAATATGACACAATTGCCAAAACCAGTATTTGTTATGGCCTCTCCCAACTGTGAGTAATTTGGGGGCCCCCTACCTGAGGAAGGGTGTGCTGGCGCTGGAGAGGGTTCAGAGGAGGTTTTACGAGAATGATCCCAAGAATAAGTGGGTTAACATACGATGACCATCTGATGGCACTGGGCCTGTTGTACTCGCTGGACTTTAGAAGGATGAGGGGTTGGAACCACATTGAAACTTACCGAATAGTGAAAGGCCTGAACAGAGTGGATGTGGAGAGGATATTTCCACTTGTGGGAGAGTCCAGGGCCAGAGGTCACAGCCTCAGAACTAAAGGACGTTCCTTTAACAAGGAGATGAGGAGGAATTTCTTACGTCAGAGGGTGGTGAATCTGTGGAAGGCCGTCAATGGATATTTTTTTTTTTTTTTCTTTTTTTTTTTTTTTTTAATTTATTTATTTATTAGAAGTAGACATATTATAAAATGTAGTTACATATTATAGTAAAAAAAAAAACTTTTCATATACATCAGTCATACATTATTAAAATTTTCCATTATCAATTACTTCTGCTTCTAGTATTTTTATTTTTTATAGAAAGCGAGAAAAAGAGAGGGTAGAAAGTTACAAATAAAAAAGAAAGCAAAAAAAAAAACAAAAAAAAACAACACAACAGAAAAACAAGGGAGGTGGAATGGGTTACCTGTAATACATCAATGGAGATAGGTTCGTAGGTTATAAAGTATAGAGTATAGTTTTTCATCTGTTCCTGAGTTCAAGTTTCAGCTGGGTCCTCGTGCTGTGCCAATCTATCCCTTCAGATAGTTAATGAATGGAGCCCAAATTTTATGGAAAAGATCTTGTTTGTCCATTAAGACAAGTCTAATTCTTTCTAAGTATAGGGTCTCTGACATTTCCGTAATCCACATTTTAATTGTGGGGGTTGTAGGGCCTTTCCAAAATTTTAATATTAATTTTTTTCCGGTTATTATACTGTAATTGAGGAAGTTTCTTTGGTTTGTTGTGAGTGTTAAGCTTTGTTCTGATATTCCAAGTATTATTAATTTTATGTCTGGGTCCAGTTTTGTATTAATAACTTCTGAAGTTATTTCAAAAATATCTGTCCAGAAATGTTTAAGTTTTATACAGTTTGCAAACGTATGTGTTAAATTAGCCTCTAAATGTAGACATTTATCACAAATAGGAGAGATTTGTGGGAAGATTCTATTTAGTTTTATTTTAGAGAAGTGTAGTCTATGTAAGACCTTGAATTGTATTAAAGTATGTCTGGCATTTAATGAACATTGATGTATTTGTTGTAAACTTTCGTCCCACATATCTTTCGTGATAGGATGACCTATTTCATTTTCCCATTTGTATCTATATGGTTCGGTCGGTGGTACCTCGTTATTTAGTAGGGTGTTATAAATATAAGCTATTAGTTTTTCAGTATTAGGATGCTTGTTCAAACATTCATCAAGAATTTCTGATTCCCTATTCCTGTAAACTTGTGTATTAGATTTAACATAATCTCTAATTTGTAGATATCTGAAGAAATTATTTGAGTGCAGTCCATAATTCAGTTGTAACTCTTGAAATGAAAGAAAAGTACCTTTTCCATAAAGATGTCCTATATTTTTGATTCCATGATTTTTCCATTGTGTGAAACCTTTGTCCATAAAGGATGATTTGAATAAAGGATTATTTACAATGGGAAGGCAGAGTGGTATATTATTCAATTTTAAATCTTTTTTATTTGTTTCCAAATTCGTATTCCACTATGTATTATGGGGTTTTCTTTATAGGTTTTTTTGTGCAGTTTTGTGGGGGCAAATATGATCGGTCCAATTTCAAAAGGTAGACAGTCTTCCTTTTCCATCATTAGCCAATCTGGTTGTTGGTCCATTTCTTCCAGCCAAAAATTCATGTTTTTAATATGGACTGCCCAAAAATAAAATAAGAAATTTGGCAAAGCCAGACCTCCATTTATCTTTGATTTACATAAATGTTTTTTACTTATTCTATGATTCTTATAATCCCAGACAAAACTTGTAACAATGGAGTCGACTTTTTTGAAAAAGTTTTTGGGATATATATCGGAATTAATTGAAGTAGGTACAGCAGTTGCGGTAAAAAAATCATTTTTATAGCATTAATTCTCCCAAGCATTGAAATGGGGAGTGTTTTCCAGTATTGAATATTCTTATGTAGTTTATTCAGTAAGGGTGGGAAATTTAGTTTAAATAAAGAGGTATATGTCTTAGTTACATAGATTCCTAAGTATTTAAATTTATCTTTAACTATTTTAAAAGGGGATTGTTGTATTGTATGTAAATTAAATTTTGTTATTGGCATGATTTCGCTTTTATTCCAATTGATTCTATATCCCGAAAACTGACCAAATTAAGTTATTAGATTTAATAGGTTTGGAATACTAGTTTCTAATCTTGTAATATATATTAGTATATCGTCTGCATATAAGGAGATTTTATTCCTTGTGTCTCTAGTATTGTATCCAAATATTCCTGGATGGTTTCTAACGCTTTCTGCTAGGGGTTCGATTGCAAGAGCAAATAATAGTGGGGAAAGTGAGCATCCTTGTCTACAGCCTCTAGAGAGATTAAATTTAGTTGATAACATTTTGTTTGTTAATATTCTAGCTGTTGGGTTAGAATATAACAATTTAACCCATGTACAGTACTTCTCTCCTAGTTGAAATTTTTCCATCACCGAAAATAAATATGGCCATTCTACCTGGTCAAATGCTTTTTCAGCATCTAACGAGATAATTGCTAGCTCTGCGTTAGGGATTCTATTGGAGTATATAATATTAAATAATCTTCTCAGATTAAAAAATGAATACCGTTTGGGGATAAACCCTGTTTGGTCAGGAAACATTAAAATGTTTTTTGAGGCTAACGATAGCCCTGAAATCTCTGCCTCCCTTCTTTGGGAGACATTTACAGCATTTGTACGAGGAGCATTAATTTCTTCCCAATCATTTTTTAATAAAGAGAATAGGGCCAAACAACAGAAACTGGAAATGGAAATAAAGCAATTAGACACAGAAAATGCAGCAGCACCATCCACGATAAAACACAATAAAATTGCAGTATTGAAATATAAATTAAACAAGATTTATTCAGACCAAGTTATAAAACTTTATCAACATACAAAACAATTAAATTTTGAATTTGGTGACAAACCACAAAAACTATTAGCGCGTCAACTTCGCAAATTGGACGGGGAAAAAACAATATACAAAATTAGAACAGATAAGGGAGAAACATTAACACTGCCTAAAGATATTAATGATAGATTTCTACAATACTACCAAAAATTGTATTCATCTAAAATAACAGAACAATCAACGGGAATGGAAACATTTTTACAGAATTGTAAGTTTGCGGGTCTAGATCAGAAAGAGAGAGAATTGCTAGGGGCTGAAATTACGATAAAAGACATTGAAGAATCAATAAAGTCCTTAAAAAACAGAAAGGCGGCAGGACCCGATGGTCTAAATTCGGAATTTTATTAAAAAATTTATGACTTGCTTTCCCCACGCCTACAGACAATGTACAAATACGCTTATACTCAACAGAAACTCCCAGAAACTCTAAATGAATCAACAATCATACTTATACCAAAAACGGACAAGGATCTTGAAGACCCAGGTTCATACAGAGCTATAGCCCTCTTAAATACTGATCAGAAAATATTAACTAAGATTCTATCTAATAGATTGAGCTTAGTGATCAGTAAATTAATACATCCTGACCAAACAGGGTTTATCCCCAAACGGTCAATGGATATTTTTAAGGCAGAGGTAGATAGATTCTTGATTAGTACGGGTGTCAAGGGTTATGGGGAGAAGGCAGGAGAATGGGGTTAAGAGGGAAAAATATGTCAGCCATGGGGGAGTAGATGGACCAAATGGCCTAATTCTGCTCCGATCACTTATGTAAGGGAATCTAGAACCATTTAATTACTTAGTGGCGATCGTGACTGGGGAGCTGTGCCTAGTACTACCTGTCCTTGGTTTAAGGTGAGGGGAGGTAAGATTTAATAGGAACCTGAGGGGTAACATTCTCACACAAAGGGTGGTGGATGTATGGAGCAAGCTGCCTGAGGAGGTAGTTGTGGCAGGTACTTCTTCTTGCATATGGCGTATAAACAATAGTCAATAAACAATAGGTGCAGGAGTAGGCCATTCGGCCCTTCGAGCCAGCACCGCCATTCAATGTGATCATGGCTGATCATCCTCAATCAGTACCCCGTTCCTGCCTTCTCCCCATATCCCCTGACACCGCTATCTTTAAGAGCCCTATCTAGCTCTCTCTTGAAAGTGTCCAGAGAACCGGCCTCCACCGCCCTCTGAGGTAGAGAATGTTCTATTTGATCTTGTTTGTGCACGTCGGGTTGATTGCATTACTCGAAACAGGGTGGACCACGTGAAGGTTGCAATCTTCCACCCCTTGGCTGGTACTATCACAACATTTAAGAGACATTAGGACAGGTACATGGATAGGACAGGTATGGAGGTATATGGGCCAAACGCGGGCAGGTGGGACTAGTGTACATGGGACATGTCCACTGGAGAACTGAACACAGTACTCTAAATACGGCCTCACCAACGTCTTATATAACTGCAACATGACCTCGCAACTTTGATAATCAATGAGTGATGAAGGCCAATGTGCCGGAAGCCTCTTTGACCACCCTGTCCAGTTGTGACGCCACTTTCAAGGAACTATGTACCTGCACTCCTAGATCCCCCTCGATTACTGGAGAAGGGCAGCACGGTGGCGCAGCGGTAGAGTTGCTGCCTCACAGCGCTTGCAGCGCCAGAGACCCGGGTTCGATCCCGACTACGGGCGCTGTCTGTACGGAGTTTGTACGTTCTCCCCGTGACCTGCGTGGGTTTTCTCCGAGATCTTACGTTTCCTCCCGCGCTCCAAAGCCGAACAGGTTTGTAGGTTAATGGGCTTGGGTTTGTATACTTGGGATGAGTGTAAATTGTCCCCAGATTGTGTGCGTTTCGGGTAGTGTTAATGTGCGGGGATCGCCGGTCGGCGCGGACTGGGTGGGCCGAAGGGCCTGTTTCCGCGCTGTACCTCTTAACTAAACTAAACTAAAGTAAGTGGGTCACTCTAAGGACCAGCACAGATTCCTCCTGCGATGTCTGAATGAAGGTACACAACTGGAGATTGGAGATTAAAGTTATCTTTATTAAGTCTGTGCTGTCACATGCTGTATTTATCACTTGTCAGTATCTCATTTTCTTAATACTGAACCTTTGAATGTTATGTATTTTTTAAAAGCTCACTGCTCGATAATGTGGTCGATAATGCTGCTCTTTCATTTCCATTCAGCATATATTCAGCCGACAAGCTCTCCTCATTCCTGCGCCCCTCCCCTTTGATGTCACCTCCCCATCGGTCCAAAAAAGAGGACTGCAAGTCCTTGCTGATTTACCTGCCATGGTCTCAACAGCATTCACAGGTACGTCACTCTCGTTTGTCCCGCTTCTAAACTCAACATCTCTTTGTCCAAGGGCCCTCGGACTATCTTTAATCGGACTCCATTTTTTTAATTAAATCAAAATATTTATTCAATTATTAAAAAATAATATTTACACTACAATAAAACAAGCCAGAACCCACCACCATAATACAATACAAACATATATCCATAATAAACCACTATACAACTATGTTACAATCCTTATTAATAATAATAATAATAATAATAATAATAATAATAATGATAATAATAATAATAATAATAATAATAATAATAATAATAATAATAATAATAAAATTATTAATAATAATAATAATAATAATATTATTAATAATATTTATAATAATAATAATAATAATAATAATAATAATAATAATAATAATAATATATTTTATTGTCATTGCACATAAGCGCAACGAGATTTGGTATGCAGCTTCCTTCCGATGTCATATTGAGGATACATTCAACACCCTGCGGAGCCCAGCGGTCCCGGAACTCCTTCAGGGTGCCCGTGGACAGGGCGTATTCCCTTTCTAACCCCACCCGGGCACGGCGTAACCCCGAAAAAGGGGCAGGCAGCCGGTTCGGGTAGAGCCCTCCACCGCCTGGCGCCGTGACTAGCGGATGGCCAGCTTGGAATCGGACTGCACTGGACTCTATCTTGCACTAAACGTTATCCCCTTTATCCTGTATCTGTACACTGTGGACGGCTTAATTGTCACCGCGTATATAGTCTTTCCGCCGACTGGATAGCACGCGACAAAAAGGTTTTCACTATACCTCGTACACGTGACAAAATACACTCAACTAAACTCTGAAGAGAGACACAAAATACTGGAGTAACTCAGCGGGACGGGCAGCATCTCCAGAGAGAAGGAGTGGGTGGCGTTTCGGGTCGAGACCCTTCTTCAGACTGAGAGTCAGGGGAGAGGGAGATAGGAGACATGGAAGGGTACAACGAGAATGCAAGGTGTGAAAATGACAGATCAAAGCATTCCTGGCCTACCATCCACCTCATTGGAGAATCTCGGACTATCTTTAATCAGACTTTACTGGACTTTTTATCTTGCACTAAACTTTGTTCCCTTTATCATAGAAACATAGAAACATAGAAAATAGGTGCAGGAGTAGGCCATTCGGCCCTTCGAGCCTGCACCGCCATTCAATATGATCATGGCTGATCATCCAACTCAGTATCCTGTACCTGCCTTCACTCCATACCCCCTGATCCCTTTAGCCACAAGGGCCACATCTAACTCCTTCTTAAATATAGCCAATGAACTGGCCTCAACTACCTTCTGTGGCAGAGAATTCCACAGATTCACCACTCTCTGTGTGAAAAATGTTTTCCTCATCTCGGTCCTAAAAGATTTCCCCCTTATCCTTAAACTGTGACCCCTTGTTCTGGACTTCCTGTGTCTGTACACTGTGGACGGCTCGATTGTAATCATGTATTGTCTTTCCGCTGACTGGTTAGCGCACAACAAAAGCTTTTCACTGTACCTCGGTACACGTGACAATAACAAATTAAATCACTGCGGCACAGTGGCAAGGCGGGAAAGTTGCTGTCTTACAGCGCCAGAGACCCGGGTTTGATCGAAGTTTGTCCGGAGTTTGCACGTTCTCCCCGTGACCTGCGTGGGTTTTCTCCGGGTGCTCCGGTTTCCTCCCACACTCCAAAGACGTCTAGGCTTGTAGTTTAATTGGCTTTGTTAAAAATTGTAAATTGTCCCCAGTGTGTGTAGGATGGAGTTAGTGTGCGGGGATCACCGGTCGGTGCGGACTCGATGGGCCGAAGGGCCTGTGTCCGTGCTGTATCTCTAAAATAAACTAAATTAAGCAAAAACTAAAACAGTGGCAGAAATAGTGGGGAGTGAATCAAGTGACAGCAGGACACGCGATCCTTCACGCATGCAGATACATGGGCGCCACGGTGAGGCAGCGGTAGAGTTGCTGCCTTAACGGCCTGTCCCACTTGCCGATTTTTTTCGCCGATCGCCGGCATCATATCAGTGTTGCCACAAGATATCGAACATTACAAATTCCAGCTGCGACAAAAAAAATGTTGCGACACTTGAGGAAACACCGCGCGTCCATACGCCGTCACGCCGCGTCACGCCGCTAATTTGTTGGTGACCTGATACGTCAGTCAATGATGCCGGCAGTCGCTGAAAAAAATGGCCAAGTGGAGCAGGCCCTTTACAGTGCTTGCAGCAATGGAAACCCGGGTACGATTCCGACTACGGCGCCGCCTGTACGGAGTTTTTACGTTCTTCCTGTGACCGTGTGGGTTTTCTCTGAGATCTTCGGTTTCCTCCCACGCTCCTATACAATTGGCTTGGTGTGTGTGTGTGTGTGTGTGTGTGTGTGTGTGTGTGTGTGTGTGTGTGTGTGTGTGTGTGTGTGTGTGTGTGTGTGTGTGTGTGTGTGTGTGTGTGTGTGTGTGTGTGTGTATATATAGGGTGGTGTTAATGTGCGGGGATCGCTGGTCGGCGCGGGCTCGGTGGGCCAGAGGGCCTATTTCCCTGCTGTACCTCTAAGCTATGCCTTATCTTCAACCCAGGGCCATTTAACTAACTAATTCGTAATTGTTTTCTCTCTGGCTAACTGTTGTCGTCTCTTTGCGCAGCTGAGTGCACGGTCGTTCAGGACATGTTCAGTCCGTTTAGCCAGAACAGCTTTAAGTATCAAATGCCTGAGAACTGTGGCCACGTTTTGGTCCAAGACTGCACCTCGGACCAGAAGTTCCTGGCGCTGATAAAACGTAACGGAGAATCGCTGACTGTGCAACTAACTCTCCCCCACAAGTAAGTCTTCAGCGCGTGAGAGGCATTCGGCCGTGGTATAAAATCACGAGAGGAATAGATCGGGTAGATGCACAGAGTCTCTTGCCCAGAGTACGGGGAATCGAGGACCAGAGGACATGGGTGTAAGGTGAAGGGGGAAAGATTTCTTGATTAGTATGGGAGTCAGGGATTACGAGGAGAACGGGATTGCGGGGGGGGGGGGGGGGGGGGGGGGGGGAGAGATAGATTAACCATGGCGGAGTACACTTGATGGGCCGAACAGCCTAATTCTGCTCCTATCACTTATGATCTTATGAAGATTTAATAGGAATCTGAGCTATTTCACACTGGTGGGTGTATGGAATGAGCTGCCTGAGGAGGTAGTTGAGGCTGGGACTATCCCAACATTTAGAAACATAGAAAATAGGTGCAGGAGTAGGTCATTCGGCCCTTCAAGCCTGCACCGCCATTCGATATGATCATGGCTGATCATCCAACTCAGTATCCCATCCCTGCCTTCTCTCCATACCCCCTGATCACTTTAGCCACAAGGGCCACATCTAACTCCCTCTTAAATATAGCCAATGAACTGGCCTCAACTACCTTCAGTGGCAGAGAATTCCACAGATTCACTGTGTAAAAAATGATTTTCTCATCTCGGTACTAAAAGACTTCCTTTTTATCTTTAAACTGTGGCCCCTTGTCCTGGACTTCCCCAACATCGGGAACAATCTTCCTGCATCTAGCCTGTCCAACCCCTTAAGAATTTTGTAAGTTTCTATAAGATCAATCTTCTGAATTCTAGCGAGTACAAGCCGAGTCTATCCAATCTTTCTTCATATGAAAGTCCTGCCATCCCAGGAATCAGTCTGGTGAACCTTCTCTGTACTCTGTACTTTAAGAAACAATTGGACAGGTGCATGGATAGGACGCATATGGCAGGTGGGGCTAGTGCAGCTGGGACATTGGTGGCTGGAGTGAGCAAGTTGGGCCGAAGGGCCTGTTTCCACACTGTATCGCTCTATGACTCTATCAATCTATGACTGGATTTGATAACCCGTTGTTTTATTCTTGTTTGGTGAAGTGAGATAATGATGGAGTCGACATCCAGAGGGCGTCCCCAACTGACAGTCAATGGGAAAAATGTGTCAATGGAAAACCTTCCATTCGCAGGCTTACGTGAGTACCTCAATTATACTTTCTTTGTATCAAAAATAATTTATTTGATTACGAACACGATATAAAAACCTGCCTCAATGACTATCGACCAGTGGCACTAACGTCGGTGGCGATGAAGTGCTTTGAGAGGTTGATCGTGGCACAAATCAACTCCTACCTCAGCAAAGACCTGGACACGTTGCTGGATTCAAGATTCAAGAGAGTTTATTGTCATGTACCCCTGAAAGGACAATGCTTTGCTTTTATATATGGTCGCATTTGCCGAAGTGAGGGCGAGGGATAGAACGATAGGCATTCTTGATGGTGGTGTAGCAGTGGTCGAGGGTGTTTGGTCCTCTGGTGCAGCAGGAGACATGTTGGTGGAAGTTAGGCAGCAATTTCTTGAGGTTTGCTTTATTGAAGTCCCCAGCAATGGTGGTAAACGCCTCGGGGTAAGACGTCCGGTGTTTGTTGACCACGGCGTGCAGCTCCTCCAGTGCCAGACGGACGTCTGCCTGGGGTGGGATGTAGACCGCGGTCAGGGTGGAGGTGAATCCCCTTGGAAGGTAGAAGGGACGGCACTTCACCGCCAGATGTTCGAGGTGTGGAGAGCAGTAGTTGGAGAGGACTGCCACGTCTGAGCACCACGCAGAGTTGACCATGAGGCAGACGCCCCCTCCTTTCCCTTTCCCAGATGCCAGTGTACGGTCCATACGGTGGATGGAGAACCCTTCAGACTGGACCGCTGAGTCTGGGTAGCTGGGGGTGAGCCATGTCTCTGTGAAACAGAACACAGAGCATTCCCTCAGCTCTCGTTGATAAAGCAGCCTTGCCCTTAAGTCCTCCACTTTATTTTCAAGGGACTGTACATTAGCCAGTAGGATAGTAGGGAGAGGGGTCCGAAGTCCCCTGCACTTCAGTCTGACCTGAAGTCCTGCCCGTCTGCATGTTTCCAGACACAATGGAGGCCTCCCCTTTGTTTCCAGGTACTGTGTTTACTGTACATGGTGGTCCTTGTTCATCAGTCTATGAAAGTAAGCATGCAGGTACAGCAGGCAGTGAAGAAAGCGAATGGCATGTTGTCCTTTATAACAAGAGGAATCGAATATAGGAACAAAGAGGTCCTTCGGCAGTTCTACAGAGCCCTAGTGAGACCACACCTGGAATATTGTGTGCAGTTTTGTTCCCCTAATTTGAGGAAGGACATTCTTGCTATTGAGGGAGTGCAGCGTAGGTTTACAAGGTTAATTCCCGGGATGGCGGGACTGTCATATGCTGAGAGAATGGAGCAAATGGGCTTGTACACTCTGAAGTTTAGAAGGATGAGAGGTGATCTCATTGAAACATATAAGATTGTTAAGGGTTTGGACACGCTAGAGGCAGGAAACATGTTCCCGATGTTGGGGGAGTCCAAAACCAGGGGCCATAGTTTAAGAATAAGGAGTAAGCCATTTAGAATGGAGAAGAGGAAATACTTTTTCTCACAGAGAGTGGTGAGTCTGTGGAATTCTCTGCCGCAAAGAGCGGTGGAGGCAGGTTCTCTGGATACTTTCAAAAGAGAGCTAGATAGGGCTCTTAAAAATAACGGAGTCAGGGGATATGGGGAGAAGGCAGGAGCGGGGTACTGATTGGGGATGATCAGCCATGATCATATTGAATGGCGGTGCTGGCTCGAAGGGCCGAATGGCCTACTCCTGCACCTATTGTCTATTGTCTATTGCTGTTTCTACGAACCTGCGCTGGAATGGGGATTCCTTCACAGACGGCAGCTCCAGCTCCGTAGTTCCTGGAAGATCCAGCTCGTCGGCTCAGGAGGTCATGCCGGAGTTCCTCCGTCGGGTCGGGTGTTTTCCCGCGAGCGAGGGAAAGTTTAAAGTCCGGGGCAGCTGCGGGAGATCGCGAAATCGCAAGAGCCTTCAGGTGCCCAAGCAGCTTGTCCGAGACGGCAGCGAATTCTGCTGCCTCCCTGATGCGGGTGAGTTGTTGGAAGTTGTAGGTGAACCTTTTCTGTTCTGGTGCTTTGCAAAAGTCGCCGCAGGCAGGCGCCATCTTTGTCATGGATAGAAAAGTGTCATCTAGTGTCAACATGGATAGAAAAGTGTCAACTAGTGAGGGGTGGGAGATTGCAACCTTCACGTGCTCCGCCCTCTTCGACGAATGCAATTAACCTGGCGTGCACAATCAAATAAGATCAAATAATAATAATAATAATAAATTTTATTTAATGGGCGCCTTTCAGACATCTCAAGGACACCTTACATAGTAATCGGAATAAAAACATATAATCGGAATAAAACAAGTAATTAAAGACATCACAGTGACACAAATTAAAAACAGAATTCAATCCAAAAACAGAAAATCAAAAACACAGTGTGAAAAGAGAGCAGCGGCAGCCAAAGCGCGCCAGCGTCCACTCTCTCTTCACGGCAGCCATCTTGGACACAGACCTACAGGACTACAATTAGACAAAAAAAAATCATCCCCCCACAGTGGATAGCACTGTGGGGGAAGGCACAATGTCCAGTCCCCACCCCATGATCACCCAAAAGTCAGGCCTATTGAGGCCACCGCAATTGCCTGTACGGAGGCCCGATGTCCCTGGCCGTTCTCACCGGGTGGTCTTGCCCCGGCGTCGGGAGAGTCCTTTCGGCGGCTGGGCCACCTGGAACGGCCGCTTCTTGGTTGGAGCCCGCGGCTGCCGAAGCCGACAAGGCCGCGCCGGTTTGGAGCTCCCAGGCTCCAGATGAAAAAGTCGGCGCCCGCTCTCCGCACTGCCGCCTTGCCGCCTCTACGCACGCCGTCTCTCCGCACGCCGCCTCTCCGCTCCGCAAACCCGCAGCCCGGAGATGTTGCTCACGGCGGTCCAGCTCGTCAGAGCTCCAGCGCGGCGACCCAGGCAAGGCATCGCCCGCTCCGCTCCGCTCCAGCGCTCCAATGCTGTGCCGCCACCCAGGCCGAGGTGCTGGGTGGTTCCCGCCAAGAAACGGCGCTCCAAGCCCGCTGGTAGGCCACGAGGACGGGTCGACGGGCAGCCCGAAAAAAAGGCTGCCACACCGACCAGGTAGGGACCTATAAATAAGGTAACACCTACCCCCCCACATTAAAAGACCATATCCCCTACAAACAAAAAAACAGGACTCACTAAAAACTAAAAAAAAAACGAATTTAAGACGGACGGCTGCTGGCTAGCAGCCGTTCACCAAGATGGCTCCTCCTCCTCACGTTGTTGGGATAGAACACGTTGCCCTACAATATTAGGTCGTGCACGGCCCGCAAGAAGAAGGTAGCATCCATATCCCTCCATACCCTGCACTTCCATGTGTCTAACCTAGCGCCTCTTAAATACCACAATCATATCTGTCTCCACCACCACCACCCCTGTCAGCTAATTCCAGGCACTCACCGCACCTCTGTGTGTAAAACAAAACTTGCCCCGCACATACCCTTTAAGCTTTGCTTCTCTTAGCTTAAAGTTCTAGTATTTGAGAGTTCCATCCTGGTTAAACGCTAGAGGCAGGAAACATGTTCCCGATGTTGGGGGAGTCAAGAACCAGCGGCCACAGTTTAAGAATAAGGGGTAAGCCGTTTAGAACGGAGACGAGGAAACACTTTTTCACGCAGAGCGTTGTGCGTCTGTGGAATTCTCTGCCTCGGAGGGCGGTGGAGGCGGGTTCTCTGGATACTTTCAAGAGAGAGCTAGATAGGGCTCTTAAAAGATAGCGGAGTCAGGGGATATGGGGAGAAGGCAGGAGCGGGGTACTGATTGGGGATGATCAGCCATGATCATATTGAATGGCGGTGCTGGCTCGAAGGGCCGAATGGCCTACTCCTGCACCTATTGTCTATTGTCTATTGCTGTTTCTACGAACCTGCGCTGGAACGGGGATTCCTTCACAGACGGCAGCTCCAGCTCCGTAGTTCCTGGAAGATCCAGCTCGTCGGCTCAGGAGGTCATGCCGGAGTTCCTCCGTCGGGTCGGGTGTTTTCCCGCGAGCGAGGGAAAGTTTAAAGTCCGGGGCAGCTGCGGGAGATCGCGAAATCGCAAGAGCCTTCAGGTGCCCAAGCAGCTTGTCCGAGACGGCAGCGAATTCTGCTGCTTCCCTGATGCGGGTGAGTTGTTGGAAGTTGTAGGTGAATCTTTTCTGTTCTGGTGCTTTGCAAAAGTCGCCGCAGGCAGGCGCCATCTTTGTCATGGATAGAAAAGTTTCAACTAGTGTCAACATGGATAGAAAAGTGTCATCTAGTGAGGGGTGGGAGATTGCAACCTTCACGTGCTCCGCCCTCTTCGACGAATGCAATTAACCTGGCGTGCACAATCGAATAAGATCAAATAGAATACGTTGTCCTACAATATTAGGTCGTGCACGGCCCGCAAGAAGAAGGTAGCATCCATATCCCTCCATACCCTGCACTTCCATGTGTCTAACCTAACGCCTCTTAAATACCACAATCATATCTGTCTCCACCACCACCACCCCTGTCAGCTAATTCCAGGCACTCACCGCACCTCTGTGTGTAAAACAAAACTTGCCCCGCACATACCCTTTAAGCTTTGCTTCTCTTATCTTAAAGTTCTAGTATTTGAGAGTTCCATCCTGGTTAAACGCTAGAGGCAGGAAACATGTTCCCGATGTTGGGGGAGTCCAGAACCAGCGGCCACAGTTTAAGAATAAGGGATAAGCCGTTTAGAACGGAGATGAGGAAACACTTTTTCACGCAGAGCGTTGTGCGTCTGTGGAATTCTCTGCCTCGGAGGGCGGTGGAGGCCTGTTCTCTGGATACTTTCAAGAGAGAGCTCGATAGGGCTCTTAAAAGATAGCGGAGTCAGGGGATATGGGGAGAAGGCAGGAACGGAGGTACTGTTTGGGGATGATCAGCCATGATCACATTGAATGGCGGTGCTGGCTCGAAGGGCCGAATGGCCTACTCCTGCACCTATTGCCTATTGTAAAAGGCTCTGACTGTCTACCCTATCTATGCCTCTCATCATTTTGTATACTTTCATTAGATGTGTTGATCTCATTATTTCCAGGGTCGGTTTCCATCGAGTGGATTGATGGTGGGTTGAAGATAACAGCTCCAGAACTTGGTCTTCAAACCCTCTTCTTTGATGGCAAAATGATTAAGGTGCTAAATATCTCCTGGTCTCACCGCGTTTATAGATAAGCACAAATGGGACGATTTAAATATAATTAATTAAACCATTTTAGTTTAGTTTAGAGACACAGCGCGGAAACAGGCCCTTCGTCTCACCGAGTCCGCGCCGACCATCGATCCCCGCACATTCACTCTATCCTACACGCTAAGGACAATTTACACTTACACCAAGCCAATTAACCTACAAACCTGTACGTCTTTGGAGTGTGGGAGCAAACCGAAGATTTCGGAGAAAACCCACTCAGGTCACGAAAAGAACGTAAAACTCTGTACACACAGCACCCGTAGTCGGGATCGAACCCACGTCACTGGCGCTGTAAGCGCTGTGAGGTAGCAACTCTACCGCCGCGCCACGGTGTTAAAAGGCTAATATCATCAGCCATCTACACCACACTGTCTCAGCAAGGCCGCCAGCATGATCAGGGGCCCGGCCACTCCCTCTTCCCCACTCTCCCATCAGACAAGAGACATTTGAAAATGCACGCCTCTAGATTCAGAGACAGCTTCTTCCCAGCTATAATCAGGCAACTGAATCATCCTCTCATGAGCTAAAAGTGTAGTCCTGACCTCCCACCTACCTCTCTGCCTTAAATATACCCATTGACTTGGCCTCCACAGCCTACAGCGGCCAAGAATTCCACAGATTCACCACCCTCTGACTAAAGAATAGACAATAGACAATAGGTGCATGAGTAGGCCATTCGGCCCCTCGAGCCAGCACTGCCATTCACTGTGATCATGGCTGATCATCCCCAATCAGTACCCCGTTCCTGCCTTCTCCCCATATCCCTTGACTCCACTATCTTTAAGAGCTCTATATAACTAACTCTTGAAAGCATCCAGAGAATCAGCCTCCACTGCCTTCTGAGGCAGCGAATTCCACAGATTCACAACTCTCTGGGTGAAAAAGTTTCCTCATCTCCGTTCTAAATGGCTTACTCCTTATTCTTAAACTGTGGCCCTTGGTTCTGAACTCCCCCAACATCGGGAACATGTTTCCTGCCTCTAGCGTGTCCAAACCCTTAATAATCTTATATGTTTCAATAAGAACCTCTCATCCTAAATTCCAGAGTGTACAAGCCCAGCTGCTCCATTCTCTCAGCATATGACAGTCCCACCATCCCGGGAATTAACCTTGTAAACCTACGCTGCACTCGCTCAATAGCAAGAATGTCCTTCCTCAAATTAGGGGACCAAAACTGCACACAATACTCCAGGTGCAGTCTCACTAGGGTCCTGTACAACTGCAGAAGGACCTCTTTGCTCCGATACTCATAAGGAGGATATATGAGGATATAAAGGAGAGGAAAGATTTAGACGGGAAACAAAGACACGGGGCCAACAGGAGAATCAAGAACCAGGGGATTTACAGTATGTTTTAGGTGAGAGGGGAATGATTTAATAGGGACCTCTGCAGGCAACTATTTCACACAGAGGGTGGTGGGCATATGGGCGAACTGTCAGAGGAGGTAGTTGGGGCAGGGAGTTAATAACATTTAATAGACACCTGGATAGGTACATAGACAGGAAAGGTTTAGAGGGAAGTTTAGACACAAAAAGCTGGAGTAACTCAGTGGGTCAGAGACAACATTTCTGGAGAAAAGGGGCGAGTCGAGTCGGGAGTTCTGAAGAAGGGTCTTGACCCGAAACGTCACCTATTCCTTTTCTCCAGAGATGCTGTCTGTGCCGCAGAGTTACTCCAGATTTTTGTGTCTATCTTTGGATTAAACCAGCATCTGCAGTTCCTTCCCGAACAAGGTTAAGAGGGATATGGACCAAATGCAGGCAAATGGGACTCGCCTAGCGCATAGACTAGTTGGGCCGAAGGGCCTGTTTCTCTGCTGTATGACCTTATGACCGCAAGCATTTAGACAAGCCCTTGAATCACCAGTACATGAAGGATATGGACCATGTACTGGTAAATGAGACCAATATAGATAGGTCCGCATGGATAGGCACAAAATGCTGGAGTAACTCGGCGGGACAGGCAGCATCTCTGGAGAGAAGGAACGGGTGACGTTTCGAGCTGAGATCCTGATGTCAGGGGAGAGAGAGAGATACATAGATAAGGAAGTGTAAGGTGTGAAAACAGGACTAGGGGAATGGAGATCGAGGAGAATGTAGAATAGATCATTGTTGGCTGGGAGAAGGTGACAACAAAGCAAACAGAGATAGAACGTGGTCGGAGCCAGTCAGACTGGTCGGAGAACAGGGAAGGGGAGGGGGATGGAGAGAGAGGGAAAGCAAGGGCTACTTGAAGTTAGAGAAGTCAATGTTCATCCCGCTGGGGTGTAATCTGCCCAAGCAAAATATGAGATGCTGTTCCAACAATTAGTGCTGGGCCTCACTCTGACAGTGGAGGAGGCCCAGGACAGAAAGGTCAGTGTGGGAATAGACAATAGACAATAGACAATAGGTGCAGGAGGAGGCCATTCGGCCCTTTGAGCCAGCACCGCCATTCACTGTGATCATGGCTGATCATCCCCAATCAGTACCCCGTTCCTAATAGACAATAGGTGCAGGAGAATGGGAGGGGGAGTTGAAGTGCTGAGCAACCCCGGAGATCAGGTAGGTTTAAGGCGGACTGAGCGGAGGTGTTCAGCGATACGATCGCCGAGCCTGCGCTTGGTCTCGCCGATGTATAGGAGCATGGACATGGTGGGACGGAAGGGCTGTATCCGCGCTGTGTAAACTACAGGGCTACGAGAAGGCAGCCACTGTGCTAGGACGGAGCGCGGTGCAACATCTTGACTGAGTTGCTCTTGTCGTTCTCTCGGCTTGACCCAGGTCACCCAGATGCCGTGGACGGTTGGGACGACGTGCGGACTGTGCGGCCAAGGCAACGCCCAACAGAGCGACGAATATCAGCTACCAAACCGCCACCGGACCAAGGAGGTTCTCAGATTCGCACACTCGTGGTTGATGACGGGAGAAAGCTGCAAAGACGGTAAGAAGCTCACTTGCGTCGCGTCCAGTTCTGGCGCTGGATTGTGCAGGAAGGACCGAGTCCACGCCGACCATCGATCGCCCGTTCACACTACTTCCCTGTTCTCCCACTCTCTCGTCCACTCCCCACACACCGGGGACATTTTACAGTGGGCCAATTAAGTCAAGACTCAAGTCAAGAGAGTTTATTGTCATGTGTCCCAGATAGGACAATGAAATTCTTGCTTTGCTTCAGCACAACAGAACATAGAAGGCATGAATACAGAACAGATCAGTGTGTCCATATACCATTATATAAGGTTTGTGGGTTAATTGGCTTGGTGTAAGTGTAAATTGTCCCGAGTGCGTGTAGGATAGTGTTAGTGAGCGGGGATCGTAGGTCTTTGCGGACTCGGTGGGCCGAAGGGCCTGTTTCCGCGCTGTATCTCGAAGCTAAACTGAACTAGTCAAGTAAAAGCCCTGCCCCACGGTACGAGTTCATTCCAAGAGCTCTCCCGAGTTTAAAAAAAAATCAAACTCGTGGTAAGCACGGAGAATGAACGTAGCGGGTACGTCGGAGCTCGGGGACGTCTCTTAGCGGCTCGTAACGCTAACGGCAGGTACTCGGGAAGACTCGCTAACGGCAGGTAAGCACGGGAAGACTCGTGAAGATTTTTCAACATGTTGAAAAATGTCCACGAGAGCCCCGAGTACCGACGAGCGGCCATTACCGTAAATCTCCGAGTTCGAATCAGGGCAAACTCGGGAGAGTTCTTGGAATGAACTCGTACCGTGGGACAGGGGTTTAACAGAGTGGCTTCTTGATCAAACTCCTGCCCATGTTCTGACTTCAGACGAAGTCTAAAACCTCGTGTATCTAACAGACGTTAAGCTGCCTTACGTCTTTACCTAACTCTCGCCTTACCGTCCTTGCAGGCTGCAAACTGACGAGGAGTACCGTGAAACTGGATTATCCGGTCACAGTGCACGGGCAGGAGTCCAAGTGCTACTCCATCGAGAAGGTTCTACGTTGCCAAAGTGGATGTTCACCGGTGAAAACTGTCTCTGTGGCTTACAGCTTCCACTGCCTGCCAGCGGGTACGTTACCGAGATTAGGCCATAAGGAATAAGAGCAGAATCAGGCCATTCGGCCCATCAAGTCTACTCTACCATTCAATCATGGCTGGTCTATCTCTCCCTCCTAACCCCATTCTCCTGCCTTCTCCCCATAACCTCTGACACCCGTACTAATCAAAAATCTATCCATCTCTGCCTTAAAAATATCCACTGACTTAGCCTCCACAGCCCTCCGCGGCAAAGAATGCCACATATTCACCACCCTCTGACTAAAGAAATTCCTCGTCATCTCCTTCCTAAAAGAACGTCCATTAATTCTGAGGCTGTGACCTCTGGTTCTAGACTCTCCCACCAGTGGAAACATCCTCTCCACATCCAATCTATCCAAGCCTTTTGCTGTTCTGTACGTTTCAATGAGGTCCCTCCCTCATTCTTCTAAACTCCAGCGAGTACAGGCCCAGCGCCGTCAAAGGCTCATCATAGAAACATAGAAACATAGAAACATAGAAATTAGGTGCAGGAGTAGGCCATTCGGCCCTTCGAGCCTGCACCGCCATTCAATATGATCATGGCTGATCATCCAACTCAGTATCCCGTACCTGCCTTCTCTCCATACCCTCTGATCCCCTTAGCCACAAGGGCCACATCTAACTCCCTCTTAAATATAGCCAATGAACTGGCCTCGACTACCCTCTGTGGCAGGGAGTTCCAGAGATTCACCACTCTCTGTGTGAAAAAAGTTCTTCTCATCTCGGTTTTAAAGGATTTCCCCCTTATCCTTAAGCTGTGACCCCTTGTCCTGGACTTCCCCAACATCGGGAGCAATCTTCCTGCATCTAGCCTGTCCAACCCCTTAAGAATTTTGTAAGTTTCTATAAGATCCCCTCTCAATCTCCTAAATTCTAGAGAGTATAAACCAAGTCTATCCAGTCTTTCTTCATAAGACAGTCCTGACATCCCAGGAATCAGTCTGGTGAACCTTCTCTGCACTCCCTCTATGGCAATAATGTCCTTCCTCAGATTTGGAGACCAAAACTGTACGCAATACTCCAGGTGTGGTCTCACCAAGACCCTGTACAACTGCAGTAGAACCTCCCTGCTCCTATACTCAAATCCTTTTGCTATGAATGCTAACATACCATTCGCTTTCTTCACTGCCTGCTGCACCTGCATGCCCACTTTCAATGACTGGTGTACCATGACACCCAGGTCTCGCTGCATCTCCCCTTTTCCTAGTCGGCCACCATTTAGATAATAGTCTGCTTTCCTGTTTTTGCCACCAAAATGGATAACCTCACATTTATCCACATTATACTGCATCTGCCAAACATTTGCCCACTCACCCAGCCTATCCAAGTCACCTTGCAGTCTCCTAGCATCCTAGAGATATTGCCTTCAATTCCCTCATCCAGATCATTAATATATATTGTAAATAGCTGGGGTCCCAGCACTGAGCCTTGCGGTACCCCACTAGTCACTGCCTGCCATTGTGAAAAGGACCCGTTTACTCCTACTCTTTGCTTCCTGTTTGCCAGCCAGTTCTCTATCCACATCAATACTGAACCCCCAATGCCGTGTGCTTTAAGTTTGTCTCTTATGTGGGACCTTGTCGAAAGCCTTCTGGAAGTCCAGATACACCACATCCACTGGTTCTCCCCTATCCACGCTACTAGTTACATCCTCGAAAAATTCTATAAGATTCGTCAGACATGATTTACCTTTTGTAAATCCATGCTGACTTTGTCCAATGATTTCACCACTTTCCAAATGTGCTGCTATCCCATCTTTAATAACTGACTCTAGCAGTTTCCCCACTACCGATGTTAGACTAACTGGTCTGTAATTCCCCGTTTTCTCTCTCCCTCCCTTCTTAAAAAGTGGGGTTACGTTTGCTACCCGCCAATCCTCAGGAACTCTTATGTGGGACCTTGTCGAAAGCCTTCTGGAAGTCCAGATACACCACATCCACTGGTTCTCCCCTATCCACGCTACTAGTTACATCCTCGAAAAATTCTATAAGATTCGTCAGACATGATTTACCTTTTGTAAATCCATGCTGACTTTGTCCAATGATTTCACCACTTTCCAAATGTGCTGCTATCCCATCTTTAATAACTGACTCTAGCAGTTTCCCCACTACCGATGTTAGACTAACTGGTCTGTAATTCCCCGTTTTCTCTCTTCCTCCCTTCTTAAAAAGTGGGGTTACGTTTGCTAGCCTTCTGGAAGTCCAGATACACCACATCCACTGGTTCTCCCCTATCCACGCTACTAGTTACATCCTCGAAAAATTCTATAAGATTCGTCAGACATGATTTACCTTTTGTAAATCCATGCTGACTTTGTCCAATGATTTCACCACTTTCCAAATGTGCTGCTATCCCATCTTTAATAACTGACTCTAGCAGTTTCCCCACTACCGATGTTAGACTAACTGGTCTGTAATTCCCCGTTTTCTCTCTCCCTCCCTTCTTAAAAAGTGGGGTTACGTTTGCTACCCGCCAATCCTCAGGAACTCTTATGTGGGACCTTGTCGAAAGCCTTCTGGAAGTCCAGATACACCACATCCACTGGTTCTCCCCTATCCACGCTACTAGTTACATCCTCGAAAAATTCTATAAGATTCGTCAGACATGATTTACCTTTTGTAAATCCATGCTGACTTTGTCCAATGATTTCACCACTTTCCAAATGTGCTGCTATCCCATCTTTAATAACTGACTCTAGCAGTTTCCCCACTACCGATGTTAGACTAACTGGTCTGTAATTCCCCGTTTTCTCTCTCCCTCCCTTCTTAAAAAGTGGGGTTACGTTTGCTACCCGCCAATCCTCAGGAACTACTCCAGAATCTAAAGAGTTTTGAAAGATTATTACTAATGCATCCACTATTTCTGGAGCTACTTCCTTAAGTACTCTGGGATGCAGCCTATCTGGCCCTGGGGATTTATCGGCCTTTAATCCATTTAATTTACCCAACACCACTTCCCGGTTAACCTGGATTTCACTCAATTCCTCCAACTCCTTTGACCCGCGGTCCCCTGCTATTTCCGGCAGATTATTTATGTCTTCCTTAGTGAAGACGGAACCAAAGTAGTTATTCAATTGGTCCGCCATATCCTTGTTCCCCATGATCAACTCACCCGTTTCTGACTGCAAGGGACCTACATTTGTTTTAACTAATCTCTTTCTTTTCACATATCTATAAAAACTTTTGCAGTCAGTTTTTATGTTCCCTGCCAGTTTTCTTTCATAATCTATTTTTCCTTTCCTAATTAAGCCCTTTGTCCTCCTCTGCTGGTCTCTGAATTTCTCCCAGTCCTCCAGTATGCTGCTTTTTCTGGCTAATTTGTACGCATCATCCTTCGCTTTGATACTATCCCTGATTTCCCTTGTTATCCACGGATGCACTACCTTCCCTGATTTATTCTTTTGCCAAACTGGGATGAACAATTTTTGTAGTTCATCCATGCAGTCTTTAAATGTCTTCCATTGCATATCCACCGTCAACCCTTTTAGAATTAATTGCCAGTCAATCTTGGCCAATTCACGTCTCATACCCTCAAAGTTACCTTTCTTTAAGTTCAGAACCATTGTTTCTGAATTAACAATGTCACTCTCCATCCTAATGAAGAACTCAACCATATTATGGTCACTCTTGCCCAAGGGGGCACGTACAACAAGACTGCTAACTAACCCTTCCTCATTACTCAATACCCAGTCTAAAATAGCCTGCTCTCTCGTTGGTTCCTCTACATGTTGATTTAGATAACTATCCCGCATACATTCCAAAAAATCCTCTTCCTCAGCACCCCTGCCAATTTGATTCACCCAATCTATATGTAGATTGAAGTCACCCATTATAACGGTTTTGCCTTTGTCGCACGCATTTCTAATTTCCTGTTTGATACCATCTCCAACTTCACTACTACTGTTAGGTGGCCTGTACACAACACCCACCAGCGTTTTCTGCCCCTTAGTGTTTCGCAGCTCTACCCATACCGATTCCACATCCTGCAAACTAATGTCCTTCCTTTCCATTGCGTTAATCTCCTCTCTAATCAGCAACGCTACCCCACCTCCTTTTCCTTTCTCTCTATCCCTCCTGAATATTGAATATCCCTGGATGTTCAGCTCCCAGCCTTGGTCACCCTGGAGCCATGTCTCCGTGATCCCAACTATATCATAGTCATTAATAGCTATCTGCACATTCAACTCATCCACCTTATTACGAATGCTCCTTGCATTGAGACACAAAGCCTTCAGGTTAACCCGCTCATTCCTGGGATTCCTAAAGGATTTCCCCTCTATCCTTAAACTGTGGCCCCTTGTCCTGGACTTCCCCAACATCGGGAACAATCTTCCTGCATCTAGCCTGTCCAACCCCTTAAGAATTTTGTAAGTTTCTATAAGATCCCCCCTCGATCTCCTAAATTCTAGCGAGTACAAGCCGAGTCTATCCAGTCTTTCTTCATATGAAAGTCCTGACATCCCAGGAATCAGTTGGTGGACCTTCTCTGTACTCCCTCTATGGCAATAATGTCCTTCCTCAGATTTGGAGACCAAAACTGTACGCAATACTCCAGGTGTGGTCTCACCAAGACCCTGTACAACTGCAGTAGAACCTCCCTGCTCCTATACTCAAATCCTTTTGCTATGAATGCTAACATACCTATTGTCTTATACAGGCTGACAACACACGCCCGCTCATTTTGGGTCTCAATGGCGTGTTCACACAGTCAAGGTAAATTAAACACGGCTTAATATTTCTTTCAGATTCGAACATGAACCCGACTGATGAGCAGCTGAAGTCCATCAGCTTTGCGCAGAAGACTGAAGACCTGGAGAGCAGAATTGAGGCCCATGTCTCATGCTCCTGTCCTCCCGACTGCAAATGAGCAATGTTTGAGGAATATCTGCCCCCATCGTAACAAAGCCCTTGACTAGGCGAATGCCATCGATGCAATTAAAGAGGTGAAACGCTATAGTGAAACAAAAACACACCCAATCATTCAAAATGACTTAGTTTTAGATGAACTGTCAACTGTCAAATTCAATAAATCAGCATTTAGCAAGCAATATGATGTAGTCATTACCACCAAGTCATCACAACGAACACCCCCGCTCAGTCCGCCTGGGCCTACCTGATCTCCACGTTGCCAAACATTTTAACTCCCCCTCATCGTTGTCGGAGATCAGGCCCACCACCACTGTGTCATCATCAGCAAACTTAATGATGGAGTTGGATGTTGCCTGTCCCACTGAGTTACTCCAGCATTTTGTGTCTATCTTCAGTTTAAACCAGCATCTGCAGTTCCTTCCTACACATTTCCAACAAAGTATCTCGATACACATGACAACAATAACACATCAGCCGACAGATACAAAGGTGCATTAGAGTAGCATAAAAACAAACTGCTGGAGGAACACTGGGTCGAGCAGCATCTGTAGTGGGAGGAGTAAAGGAAGTGTTGATGTTTCAAGTCAAGACCCTGCATCGGTCTCTCCTGCAAATTCATTTTTACTTCAATATTTAGTCTCTGTCGTCTTCTCCAAGTTGAGGTAACGTTTAACAAATCCCACATCCTCCCCCTTCCTTCTCCCTCCTCCCCATTCCCCAAACCATAAAGGGCCTGTCCCACTAACGCAACTTTTCAGCGACTGTCTCCGACCTTCAGGCTCGAGGAGGGCACTCGCCTGGAAAACCTCGAGCTGGATCGACCGTCAGCGATGAAACTGCGAGCTGGATCGCCCGTCTGCACACACACACGCACAGACACACCCATGCATGCACACACACGCACACACACGCACACACACGCACACACACGCACACACACACGTGCACGCTCACACAAACGCGCACACACACACACACACCAACAATGAAGAGGAAGGTAAAAGACGGCTGCACAGTGTACAGTAAGTCCTTTAGAGAGTGCGGAGGTGGTGGGGAGAAGGAGTGGAGACACTGTTAAGAAGCCAGACAACGTTTAATAAAGTTTAGTGCACATTTAACATTACCGGTCAGTTTTCCTTGGTTCTGAAAACTCCAATGAGCCAATTAAAATGCCCGGTCAGTGAAGGAGATTGCCTACGGCTGCCCTCGACTGCCTGTAACTACATAGTGACCCCACTCCACTGCACTACGAGTTCGAAACATTTTCCGCAACCTAGCTGAGGCAGCGAGTATGCGGGAACTTCCCTCGAGCAAGAAGGGGAGTTCCAGTGACCTCCTAGGACCACGTGTCGACCATGCTGCGGGTTTGAGTCGAGGGCAAACTCTTCTAAACTCGCAGATTAGGTCGCCCAAGTGGGACAGCCCCTTAACATTCAGGATATCCAGCCAGTCCTGCTGTAATTCCACCCAACAACCAGCAGATGGCGGAAGCTGCTCTGATAATGAAGCAGAGACACAGGGACCTGCATCTGTGCACAGTCAGAAGGAACTGCAGACGGACACAAAGTGCTGGAGTAACTCAGCGGGACAGGCAGCCTCACTGGAGAGAAGGAATTGGTGACGTTTCGGGTCCCTAACGGGTCCCTTTCAGAATGGCAGGCAGTGACTAGTGGGGTACCGCAAAGCTCGGAGCTGGGACCGCAGCTATTTACAATATACATCAATGATTTGGATGAAGAGATTCAAAGTAACATTAGCAAATTTGCAGATGACACAAAGCTGGGTGACAGTGTGAACTGTGAGGAGGATGCTATGAGAATGCAGGGTGACTTAGACAGGTTGGGTGAGTGGACAGATGCATGGCAGATGCAGTAAAATGTGGATAAATGTGAGGTTATCCAGTTTGGGAGCAAAAACAGGAAGGCAGATTACTATCTAAATGGTGTCAAGTTGGGAAAAGGGGAAGTACAACGGGATCTGGGGGGTCCTTGTTCATCAGTCAATGAAAGTCAGCATGCAGGTACAGCAGGCAGTGAAGAAAGCGAATGGCATGTTGGCCTTTATAACAAGATGAGTCGAGTGTAGGAGCAAAGAGGTCCTTCTGCAGTTGTACAGGCCCCTAGTGAGACCACACCTGGAGTATTGTGTGCAGTTTTGGTCCACTAATTTGAGGAAGGACATTCGTGCTATTGAGGGAGTGCAGCGTAGGTTTACAAGGTTAATTCCCGGGATGGCGGGACTGTGATATCCTGAGAGAATGGAGCGGCTGGGCTTGTACACTCTGGAGTTTAGAAGTATGAGAGGGGATCTATAAGATTATTAAGGGTTTGGACACGATCGAAACGTCCGTTAATCGGGGCGATCGAAGCTCCCGCGATCGGGGCGGTCGAGGCACCTGCGGTTGGAGCTCCCACAGCCGATCCCTAACAACGGGACCGCCAGCTCCACGATGTTTAGGCCGCAGTGCGGACGGCGATATGACACGGAAAGAGTCGCATCTCCGTCGAGGGAAGAGATACAAAAGGTTTCCCCCACCCCCACATGACACAAAAACTAAAAGTAAACTAAGAAACATTCAAGTAAACACAGAGCAAAACAGCAAAAGATGAAAGAGACGATACAAGCTGCTGGTGAGGCTGCCATAGACGGCGCCACCTAGTGGTATTATAGCGGTATGCTATATGTTACACAGATCAGTGGAGAAGGTGACATCAAAGCTACCAGAGATAAAATATAATCGGGGACAGTCAGACTGGTTGGAGAACTGGGCCGTGGTCACTAGGACTAGGGTCAGAAGAAGGGCCTCGATCCAAAACGTCACCTATTCCTTCTCTCCAGAGATGCTGCCTGTCCCGCTGAGTTACTCCAGCATTTTGTGTCTATCTTCAGTGTAAACCAGCTCCTGCAGTTCCTTCCTACACAGGACTATTACACAAATGCATTGAATTTATTATCTGGTAGACCACAAAATGCTGGAGCAACTCAGCGGGACAGGCAGCATCTCTGGAGAGAAGGAATGGGTGACGTTTCGGGTCGAGACCCTTCCTCAGACTGATGTCAGGGGAGTGGGCGGGACAAAGATAGAATGTAGTCAGAGACAGTGAGACTGGTGGGAGAACTGGGAAGGGGGAGGGGGATGGAGAGAGAGAGAGGGAAAGCAAGGGTTACTTGAAGATGGAGAAGTCAATGTTCATACTGCTGGGGTGTAAGCTGCCCAAGTGAAATATGAGGTGCTGCTCCTCCAATTAGCGCTGGGCCTCACTCTGACAGTGGAGGAGGCCCAGGACAGAAAGGTCAGTGTGGGAATGGGAGGGGGAGTTGAAGTGTTGAGCAACCGGGAGATCAGGTAGGTTTGGACGGGCTGAGCGGAGGTGTTCAACGAAACGATGGCCGAGCCTGCGCTTGGTCTCGCCGATATATAGGAGTCTGCACCTGGAACAGCGGATACAGTAGATGAGGTTGGAGGAGGTGCAGGTGAACCTCTGCCTCACCTGAAATGACTGTCAGGGTCCTTGGACGGAGTCGAAGGGGGGAGGTATAGGGACAGGTGTTGCATCTCCTGCGGTTGCCTGGGGAAAATACCTGGGGAGGGGCTGGTTTGGGTGGGAATGGACGAGTTGACCAGGGAGTTGTGGAGGGAACGGTCGCTGTGGAAAGCGGAAAAGGGGTGGAGATGGGGAGGTGTGGCTCGTGGTGGGGTCATGTTGGAGGTGGGATTATGTGTTGTATCCGATGGCTGACAAGGAAGTGCAGGTGCTGGAATCTTGTGTAGAACGCCAATGGCTGGAGTAACTCAGCGGATCAGTCAGCATCTGTGGAGGACATGGACAGGCGACATTCTGAGTCTTCAGCCTGATTGAAATAGCGGGGAGAAAGCTGGAAGAGAGGGAGGTGGTGGGCTGGACAAAGCCTGGCAAGTGATCATGTAAAGCAAAGACAATAGACCATCGGTGTAGGAGTAGGCCATTCGGCCCTTCGAGCCAGCACCGCCATTTAACGTGATCATGGCTGATCATCCCCAATCAGTACCCCGTTCCTGCCTTCTCCCCATATCCCCTGACTCCGCTATTTTTAAGAGCCCTATCTAGCTCTCTCTTGAAAGCATCCAGAGAACCTGCCTCCATCGCCCTCTGAGGCAGAGAATTCCACAGACTCACCACTCTCTGTGAGAAAAAGTGTTTCCTCGTCTCCATTCTAAAAGGCTTACTCCTTATTCTTAAACTGTGGCCCCTGGTTCTGGACTCCCCCAACATTGGGAACATGTTTCCTGCCTCTAGCGTGTCCAAGCCCTTAACTAGCTTATATGTTTCAATGAAATACTCTCTCATCCTTCTAAACTCCAGAGTGTACTCCAGAACATCCAGCTGCTCCATTCTCTCAGCAAATGACAGTCCCGCCATCCCGGGAATTAACCTTGTAAACCTACGCTGCACTCCCTCAATAGCAAGAATGTCCTTCCTCAATCAAAGAACTGCAGATGCTGGGTAATACACAAAAGGACACAACATGCTGGAGTAGGTCAGGCAGCAACCCTGGAGGTGAAGATAGGTCTCGACCCGAAACGTCACCCAATCCTTTTCTCCAGCGATGCTGCCTGACCCGCTGAGTTACTCCAGCTTTTTTGTGCCTATCTTAGGTGATTAGTTTAGTTTAGTTTAGTTTAGTTTAGAGATACAGGCTCATTGGTGTACTGAGTCCGCAACGACCAGCGATCCCCGCACACTAACGCCAACCTACACACTACCGAAGCCAATCAACCTACAAACCTGCACGGCTTTGGAGTGTGGGAGGAAACCGGAGCACCCGGAAGTAAACCCAAGCAGGTCGCGGTGAGAACGTGCAAACTCCGCACAGACAGCACCCGCAGTCAGGATTAAACCCGGGTCCCTGGCGCAGGGAGGCAGCAACTCCACCGCTGGATACAGGCGAGAGAGGTTTGATTAGCAGACGGGTGGACAAAGGCTAGAGGTGACTTGGAGACAAATGGAGACAAAAAGTCACCTTCCACCTCTTTCCCAACTTTCTCCGCTCTGCCTCAATTGGACTGAAGAAGGTCCCCGACCCGACACGCCACCTATCCATGTTCTACAGGGGATGTTGTCTGACCATAAAGTCAAAAGAAGTGCAATGTTGTGATGGAACCGGGGAGGCGTTCGGGACGGGGGAATTTTTGGAAATTGTTAATAAATTGTTGGATAATTGTATAAACAGGGGGAAAATAATATAAAAATTCATTCCTATAGTTATCGGGGACTGTACCTTTAAGAATAATAACCATATAACCCTATATACCCATATAACAATTACAGCACGGAAACAGGCCATCTCAGCCCTACAAGTCCGTGCCGAACACTTATTCTCCCCCTAGTCCCATCTACCTGCACTCAGACCATAACCCTCCATTCCTTTCCCATCCATATACCTATCCAATTTATTTTTAAATGATAAAATCGAACCTGCCTCCACCACTTCCACTGGAAGCTCATTCCACACAGCTACCACTCTCTGAGTAAAGAAGTTCCCCCTCATGTTACCCCTAAACTTCTGTCCCTTAATTCTCAAGTCATGTCCTCTTGTTTGAATCTTCCCTACTCTCAGTGGGAAAAGCTTATCCACGTCAACTCTGTCTATCCCTCTCATCATTTTAAAGACCTCTATCAAGTCCCCCCTTAACCTTCTGCGCTCCAAAGAATAAAGACCTAACTTATTCAACCTTTCTCTGTAACTTAGTTGCTGAAACCCAGGCAACATTCTGGTAAATCTCCTCTGTACTCTCTCTATTTTGTTGACATCCTTAATGTATGGGCGTGATGAGATTAAGTTGTGGTCGATACATCCTTGTTTACTCCATTGTATAAAGGAATGAGTTTGGGCGCTGCTTCAGCAGAGAGACTCGCTCAGACGCCAGTACTCTGTATGAACGTCTCTCATGAAACATTCAGTTGGATCTAAATTGCTGTGACTGTCGTTTGTTGGGAAAATATTTCTAACAGTCCCCGACCCGAAACGCCACCTATCCATGTTCTCCAGGGATGATGTCTGACCGGCCGAGTTACGCCACCACTTTGTGTTGATATTGAAGCATTATTTTCTGTTGGATATTTACTCTTGCCAATGTTGCTCCATTGCAACCAACCAAACTTCACATCACCGGGAGGTGAGATCGGGTGGAATAAATCTTTGACGGCTTGCACGGACACAACGGGCTGAATAGACACAGGCAGCCATACAGTCGTACAGCACAGAAACAGGCCCTTCAGCCCATCATGTCCATACTGACTCTCTGATATTCATTTAGACCAACCTAATTTTCATGGCCAATTATGCCTTGGTGGGTTAAATGTTCATCTTGATCTTTTTTAAACTGGTGAGTGTCCGCCTCCACCATCCTCTCAGCCAATGTGTTCATAGATTCAATAGGCAATAGACAATAGGTGCAGGAGTAGTCCATTCGGCCCTTCGAGCCAGCACCGCCATTCAATGTGATCATGGCTCTATCTAGCTCTCTCTTGAAAGTATCCAGAGAACCGGCCTCCACCGCCCTCTGAGGCAGAGAATCCCACAGATTCACAACTCTCTGGGTGGAAAAGTTTCTCTTCATCTCCGTTCTAAATGGCTTACCCCTTATTCTTAAACTGTGTGTGGCCCCTGGTTCTGGACTCCCCCAACATCGGAAACATGTTTCCTGCCTCTAGCGTGTCCAAACCCGTAATAATCTTATATGTTTCAATGAGATACTCTCTCATCCTTCTAAATTCAAGAATGCACAAGCCCAGCCGCTCCATTCTCTTAGCATATGACAGTCCCGCCATCCTGGGAATTAATGTGCAGTGGGGGACGTTTACATGTGTGTACGTGCGTGAGTTTAGGACTACGCGCTCTAACATGCTTCGCCCTCTCCCCATGCAGAGAGAGGGAGAGAGAGAGAGAGACACTTTGTAAGAGCTAGATAGGGCTCATAAAGATAGCGGAGTCAGGGGATATGGGGAGAAGGCAGGAACGGGGTACTGATTGGGGATGATCAGCCATGATCACATTGAGTGGCGGTGCTGGATCGAAGGGCCGAATGGCCTACTCCTGCACCTATTGTCTATTGACACCTGCCACAAAATACTAAACATGACTACTTTCATTGACATGACATTGCTGTTCCCCAAACATCACGGTGCCCTGAAATTGGGGGACTATGTATAAACACAGCTGTAATTTCTACACGGTGAAATCAAAATGCATAAAAATTGCCTTCATTTAAATCTGACAATGTGCACTTTAATCACATGTGATTTATTTAATTACAAATCTCATATTGTGGATTACAGAGGCAAATAACTAAATAAATGATGGGTCTTTGTCCCAAACATTATGGAGGGCATTACAGGTGTTGTTTGTTTGCCTGCATGTATGTACGTGCGTGAGTTTAGGACTACATCCCCCAACACGCAGACCAAAGATCTTAGAGCAGAGCAAGATGGGCTACTCCTGCGAAATACAATGGGCTGACGTGTAGTAGCTACGGAGGGGAAGGTACACAAAATGCTGGAGAAACTCAGCGGGTGCAGCAGCATCTATGGAGCGAAGGAAATAGGCGACGTTTCGGGCCGAAACCCTTCTTCAGACCTGGGCTCCTGGGCATTTTTCCCCGCCCATTTTAGTAACCGGAGCCTACCTGACCCGACCCGACTCGCAGGGTAATTGACATTGTGGGGGAACAGTTTGTGTTTGTGATATAGGGTTAGATTCATAATTCTGTCAGTTCATACTTCTTGTCAAGAATAAAATTTGACTCTGGTAATTGTCTTTTTTAATGTTTTTTAAATCATTTATTTTTAAATGGCTCACAAGCAGTGTTTGAGTTGATGTTGTAGTAACCGGAACCTACCCGACTCAACCCGACTCGCAGGGTAATTGACATTGCGGGGGAACAGTTTTTGTGTGTGATATAGGGTTAGATTCATAATTCTGTTAATTCTTGTTAAAGAATAAAATGTTTATAAACACACATACATGAATGTGATATAAATGTATATAATCATATAACACACACAATTATATTTCTTCTGATCCAATGATGAACTTTATTTCAGACTAGACAAGGGACATTAAATAAGAAACATTGTAAACCTCCCCGCAACTTCACACACACTAGGCCTTATCCCCCCCCTCCCCACCCCCCCCCCCCCTCTCACACTACAGTGTCTCCCCCCACCCCCCCCCCCCCAACCCCACCCCCACACTACAGTGTCTCCCCCCCCTCCTATGCCCCTCTCCCCGCTGCCCCGGGCCCCACACTCCCTCTCCCCGGGCCCCACACCCCATCTCCCCGGGCCCCACATGACCATACTACACGTTTGCGTGAGAATAACCCATCTTGCTCTGCTCTAATATCTTTGACACAGACAAACAGAGAGAGAAAGTGGGAGGGAGGGAGAGAGGCCAAAAAGGAAGGTTCCAGAATATTTCCAGCCCTCCCCCTGCGTTGCCATTTTGCACTGCATGAAGATGTCTGGAAATATCTCCCGGAAGAATTTCATCTCAAGGATTGTCTTCGTTTCCCTCATTAGCACCGTCTACACTCCAGGTGAAAGGGGAGGGAGGTTGAGGGAGGGGGAAAGTTTTGAGAAAGTTTTGGCAAAGTTTGAGAGAGGAGAGGGAGGGGGGAGTGTGTGTGTGTGTGTGTGAGAGAGGGAGATACTCTCTCTATTTCCCACTTTAAGTTTGTGTGAGTGTTTACAAGATTTCTCCAAGTCATTTCTGGAAAAGACTTTGTTTCGAAGTATTCCTATTTCCTTGTGGAGGGAGGGAGGGAGAGAGAGAGAGACTTTGTAATGTAGATTTACAAGATGGTTGTAGCTCAACAGGAAACCTTGCAGTAAACCTTGGTATTCCCCCTATCATGTAACTGTACACTGTGGACAGACAGCTCGACTGTGATCATGTATTGTCTTCCCGCGGACTGGATTGCCGCAACAAGAACACTTTTCACTGAACCTCGTTCCACGGGACAATAAACTAGACTCATTTCAAATCCACTATTTTTATTTAGGAAATGCCCAGCCGGATAGGAATCAAAATTACGCCTGTAGAGATTCAGAAAATCAAACTATAGCACTAAACGTGACTTTAAAAACTTGCTATCCAGCTGATATGACTATTAATGTAAGTATGTTTTATCTCTGCTTAACTTTGATGGAGGGGAGAGGGAGAGGGAGCGGGAGAGAAAGGGGGGAGAGTGAGAGGGAGAGAAACGGGGGAAGAGGGAGAGAAAGGGGGGAGAGAGGAGAGAGAGATAGTGTGGGGGGGAGAGTGAGGGGGGAAAAGGGGAGAGAGGGGGGAAATGAGTGGGGAAGAGAGATAGTATGGGGAGAGTGAGGGGGAGAGAGAGAGTGAGGAGAGAGAGGGAGACAGAGGGGGAGAGAGGGGGGAGAGAGAGAGGGGGGGGAGCAATTTTGGGAGTATGAGAAACTGATACTAATGCCTCTCTCCCTCCCCCCCTCTCTCCCTCCCCCCCTCTCTCTCTCCAGGGAACAGTAGTCGCCAATGAAGAAGGTTGTCAACCACCGATAATAAATGTAATATTTGGAATATCTGCAGTGATTACTGGTTGCCATATTATTCTATATCGTTGTTTTTATGTAAGTAATAACTAAATACCATTAAATCTCTCTCTCTCTCACTCTCTTCCTTCCCCTCTCTCCTCTCTTTCTCTCTCTCTATCTCTCCCTCCCCTCTCCCTCTCTCCCCCCCCCCCTCTCCTTCTCTGGCTCCCCCTTCTATCTCTCCCTCTTCCACCCCCTCGCTCTCTCTCGCTCCCACCCATTCTCTCTCCCCCCCCCTCTCTCCAGGGAAAAGTAGATTGCGATCTAACAGGTTAACCCACTGATAATTCATGTAATATTTGGGAAATGGTTAATGATTAACATAGAAACATAGAAAACAGGTGCTGGAATAGGCCATTCGTCCCTACGAGCCTGCACCGCCATTCAATATGATCATGGCTGATCATCCAACTCAGTATCCCGTACCTGCCTTCTCTCCATACCCCCTGATCCCTTTAGCCACAAGGGCCACATCTAACTCCCTCTTAAATATAGCCAATGAACTGGCCTCAACTACCTTCTGTGGCAGAGAATTCTATAGATTCGCCACTCTCTGTGTGAAAAATGTTTTTCTCATCTCAGTCGTAGAAGATTTCCCCCTTATCCTTAAACTGTGACCCCTTGTTCTGGACTTCCCCAACATCGGGAACAATCTTCCTGCATCTAGCCTGTCCAACCCCTTAAGAATTTTGTAAGTTTCTATAAGATCCCCCCCAGGGCCGGTGCTAGGAATTGCGGGGCCCAATTAGAAAACTGATGGCGGGGCCCCTACTCTACAAAAGTAAAAATTTATGTATGTTTATATTTCGTGTAGTATGCTCGTCTTTAACCAAAAAAAACATTAAATGCTTGATATACTAAAATTTTGAAAAACTATATGAAAGTTTTATTTTTTTTAATACAAAGTAAGGCAATTACAGACATACTGCTTATACACAGGTCTTTAAAAAAAGACTTTTCTGGCTTTTTTATTTGCAAAGTTTCTCAAAATATTTTCAAGGTCAATGGTTTTAGCAATGTCATTTTCTATAGATATCATTGCCAAATTGTTTAGTCTCTCTTGTGAAATTGTTGACCGTAAGTATGTTTTAATCAGTTTTAGTTTTGAAAAACTTCTTTCACCTGATGCGACTGTTACAGGCATTGTTAAGTAAATCCTCAAAGCAATAAAAACATTAGGAAATGCTGTAAATCGATTGTTTACTATCAGGTATTCAAACAGAGCATGAGGCTTAATGATACTGGAGGGAAGAAAAGGTTTCAGAGCTTCAAGTTCTTCAGCCAATAGGCTATGTTTACATTCATTACAAATATTCATTACAAACAGGTGATTCCTAGCCAAACCTACCGCTAGATAAATTTTGAGTCATCTAACGAAACCAAACCAAACCAAACCTAACCTGCGATTGAACTTTTCATAATATAACATTAATTTAGGCCACATGTCACGGATCTACTTAATCGGGCGGAATGATTTGGCGGCGCCGGGCTGAAGGATTTGCCGACGGTAATGCGGTGCGTTCCCCAAAAGTAAAAACTACCCTATATAAGTATCCATGGAACACGAAAAATAATCATTATATTCAGAATCAGCTATTCCACCCACGCCATTTTTGATGCATTGTTTACATTCATGACAGCTGATCGTAGGCTAGACATATTTCCATTTCCATGGCTAATTTCGTACTGTTCTTATGTAGTCTTTCTCTATGATATCCCAAACACTCTCTAACACTGTCATATCATTATCATGCACTAAATATATATAAATATCCATGGAACACGATAAATAATCGGTATATTCTGAACCAGCTGATCACTCACCAACCATTATTTCGTCTTCAGAGACGCACAATATTCACACTGTCATATGTCATTTATATGGCTAATTAGCCCACACTTTCTGTTTCGTTTTTTTCTATACACTAATGTTTTGTAAAATTATGTTGTTACAGCACAATATATCCTTAAATACGTGACAAAACACGATATATCCAAAGAGCAATGATACTCACTTGAAGAAAACAGTCTTTACACAATATACAAGGAACTTAAAGTACGACACATAAAAAATGTCACCATTCAGATAATAGTCTACTTTCCTGTTTTTGCCACCAAAGTGGGTAACCTCACATTTATCCACATTATACTGTATCTGCCATGCATTTGCCCACTCACCCAGCCTATACAAGTCACCTTGTAGCCTCCTAGTTTAGAGGGGTTTAAACGGTTTTAGAGATGTTTAGAGGGCTTCAGATAGGTTTAGAAGTGTTCAGAACTGTTGCAGAGGGAAATAGGGGGGGGGAAATAGACGGGGTTTAGAGGTATTCAGAGGGTCCCAGAGGGGTTTAGAGACGTTATAAGCCCCACGTAAGAAATTGTATTTCTCTGAAATTGAAGATAGACATAAAGCTGGAGTAACTCAACAGGACAGGCAGCACAGCGACTCTGGAGAGAAGACCCTTCTTCAGACTGAATTGAACTCTCGTCGGTGAGAGTACTTGTGATTGTCTGAAGAAGGGTCTCGACCAGAAACGCAACCCTCTCCCCAGAGCCGCTACCCGTCCCGCTGAGCCACCTTCAACTTCAGAGCCAAACAAAAAACACAGAGTGCTGGAGGAACTCAGCGGTCAAGGCGGCTGCCTCACCCGCTGGGTTTCTCCAGCATTTTTGTCTACCACTAAACGTCAATGATTCCGGGAATGCTGAGGCAACAGGGTGAGAGAGAAAGAGAGAGACGAGATGGGGAGCGGGAGAGAGAGCGTGAGAGGGAGAGAGAGAGCAAAACACAGCGAGACACAACGTGGGTCGGTAGGTGAATGACCAACCTGTACACCAGGAAGAAGCCCCTTCTCGCGGTCCGGGACCCTCACTCATGATGGTGAGTTTAAAGAAATTCTCAACGTGTCATCGATCTACATTCCTCAGTAAATGTAATTGTGTTTTAAACAAGTATTATTGACGCCGCGTGAATTTTATACAAAGGAACACGGCGTCATTAATACTCATTCAAAACACAATAACATTCACTGAGGAATGTGGATGGATGCAGATTGATATAACAACTTGTTAACAACTTCATGTTAAGAAGTGCTAACAGTACTCGTTAACAAATCGTTTGTGTCTGATGGCCGTGCAGCGGTTGTTATACATGGTCGTTTTTTTTTTTTTAATCCGCATGGCGAATTAAAAAATATAATCTTTATTTAACAAAGAGAATTCGTATTTCCGTACGAAATACGGAACATTAGTGCGGGGCCCCCATTAGGCGCGGGGCCCAATTGGGGGCAATCGGTCAAATCGGCTTAAAGCCGGCCCTGATCCCCCCTCAATCTTCTAAATTCTAGCGAGTACAAGCCGAGTCTATCCAGTCTTTCTTCATATGAAAGTCCTGACATCCCAGGAATCAGTCTGGTGAACATTCTCTGTACTCCCTCTATGGCAAGAATGTCCTTCCTCAGATTAGGAGACCAAAACTGTACGCAATACACCAGGTGTGGTCTCACCAAGACCCTGTACAACTGCAGTAGAACCTGCTCCTATACTCAAATACTTTTGCTATGAATGCTAACATACCATTCGCTTTCTTCACTGCCTGCTGCACCTGCATGCCCACTTTCAATGACTGGTGTACCATGACACCCAGGTCTCGTTGCATCTCCCCTTTTCCTAATCGGCCACCATTCAGGTAATAGTCTACTTTCCTGTTTTTGCCACCAAAGTGGATAACCTCACATTTATCCACATTATACTGCATCTGCCATGCATTTGCCCACTCACCCAGCCTAACCAAGTCACCTTGCAGCCTCCTAGCATCCTCCTCACACCTAACACTGCCCCCCCGCTTTGTGTCATCCGCAAACTTGGAGATGTTGCATTCAATTCCCTCATCCAAATCATTAATATATATTGTAAATAGCTGGGGTCCCAGCACTGAGCCTTGCGGTACCCCACTAGTCACTGCCTGCCATTGTGAAAAGGACCCGTTTACTCCTACTCTTTGCTTCCTGTCTGCCAGCCAGTTCTCTATCCACATCAATACTGAACCCCCAATACCGTGTGATTTAAGTTTGTATACTAATCTCTTATGTGGGACCTTGTCGAAAGCCTTCTGAAAGTGCAGATATAACACATCCACTGATTCTCCCTTATCCACTCTACTAGTTACATCCTCGAAAAATTCTATAAGATTCGTCAGACATGATTTACCTTTCATAAATCCAGGCTGACTTTGTCCAATGATTTCACCACTTTCCAAATGTGTTGCTATCCCATCTTTAATAACCGATTCTAGCAGTTTCCCCACTACCGATGTTAGGCTAACTGGTCTGTAATTCCCCGTTTTCTCTCTCCCTCCCTTTTTAAAAAGTGGGGTTACATTAGCTACCCTCCAATCCTCAGGAACTACTCCAGAATCTAAAGAGTTTTGAAAAATTATCACTAATGCATCCACTATTTCTGGGGCTACTTCCTTAAGTACTCTGGGATGGAGCTTATTTGGCCCTGGGGATTTATCGGCCTTTAATCTATTCAATTTACCTAACACCACATCCCGGCTAACCTGGATTTCACTCAGTTCCTCCATCTCATTTGACCCCCGGTCCCCTGCTATTTCCGGCAGATTAATTAAATCTTCCTTAGTGAAGACAGAACCAAAGTAGTTATTCAATTGGTCTGCCACGTCCTTGTTCCCCATGATCAATTCACCTGTTTCTGACTGCAAGGGACCTACATTTGTTTTAACTAATCTTTTTCTCTTCACATATCTATAAAAACTTTTGCAGTCAGTTTTTATGTTCCCTGCCAGTTTTCTTTCATAATCTATTTTTCCTTTCCTAATTAAGCCCTTTGTCCTCCCAGGGCCAGTGCTAGGAATTGCGGGGCCCAATTAGAAAATTGATGGCGGGGCCCCTACTCTAGAAAAGTAAAAATTTATGTATGTTTATATTTCGTGTAGTATGCTCGTCTTTAACCAAAAAAAACATTAAATGCTTGATATACTAAAATTTTGAAAAACTATATGAAAGTGTCACACATCTAATAAAATGAGCGGCACTTTGAAAGATTGAATGTGTGTGTGTGTGTGTGTGTGTGTGTTTATGAGTGTATGCGATTGTGTCTCTGTGTCTGTGTGACTGAGTGTGTGTGTTTGTGTGTATGCGTCTGTGTGTGTGCGTGCATGGCCGGCCTTAGGGGGTTTAATCGGTTTAGAGATGTTTAGAGGGCTTCAGATGGGTTCAGGTGTGTTTACAATTGTTTAGAGGGGAATAGAGGGAAATAGGGGGGGGCTAGAGGGGGTTTAGAGGTGTTCAGAGGGTCCCAGAGGGGTTTAGAGATGTTATAAGCCCCCCGTGAGAAATTGTATTTCTCTGAAATTGAAGATAGACGTAAAGCTGGAGTAACTCAGCAGACAGGCAGCGCAGCGACTCTGGAGAGAAGACCCTTCTTCAGACCGAACTGAACTCGCGTCGGTGAGAGTACTTGTGATTGTCTGAAGAAGGGTCTCGACCAGAAACACAACCCTCTCCCCAGAGCCGCTGCCCGTCCCGCTGAGCCACCTTCAACTTCAGAGCCAAACAAAAAACACAGAGTGCTGGAGGAACTCAGCGGGCCAGGCGGCTGCCTCACCAGCTGAGTTTCTCCAGCATTTTTGTCTACCGCAAAACATCAATGATTCCGGGAATGCTGAGGGGACAGGGTGATAGAGAGGGAGTGGGAGAGCTAGAGAGAGACGAGACGGGGAGCGGGAGAGAGAGCGCGAGAGAAAGAGGGAGGGAGGGAGTGAGCAAAAGACAGAGAGACACAACGTGGGTCGGTAGGTGAATGACTAACCTGCACACCAGGAAGAAGCCCCTTCTCGCGGTCCGGGGCCCTCACTCATGATGGTGAGTTAAATGAAATTCTCAACGTGTCATCGATCTACATTCCTCAGTAATGTAATTGTGTTTTAAACAAGTATTAATGACGCCGCGTGAATTTTATTCAAAGGAACACGGCGTCATTAAATGAGTCTGAAGAAGGGTTTCGGCCCGAAACGTCGCCTATTTCCTTCGTTCCATAGATGCTGCTGCACCCGCTGAGTTTCCCCAGCAATTTTGTGTACCTTCGATATTCCAGCATCTGCAGTTCCCTTTTGAACACGGCGTCATTAATACTTGTTCAAAACACTATAACATTTACTGAGGAATGTGGATAGATGCAGATTCATGACTTCGCATAACAAGGTGTTAACTACTTACCGTTAAGAAGTGCTAACAGCACTAGTTAACAAATCGTTTGTGTATGATGGCCGTGCAGCGGTTGTTATGCATGTTCGTTTAAAAAAAATCCGGATGGCGAATTTAAAAAAATCTTTATTTAACAAAGAGAATTCGTATTTCCGTACGAAATACTGAACATTAGTGCGGGGCCCCCATTAGGCGCGGGGCCCAATTGGGAGCAATCGGTCAAATCGGCTTAACGCCAGCCCTGTGTCCTCCTCTGCTGGACTGAATTTCTCCCAGTCCTCTGGTAGGCTGCTTTTTCTGGCTAATTTGTATGCTTCATCTTTTGTTTTGATACTATCCCTGATTTCCCTTGTTATCCACAGATGCACTACCTTCCCTGATTTATTCTTTTGCCAAACTGGGATGAACAATTGTTGTAGTTCATCCACGCAGCCTTTAAATGCCTTCCATTGCATATCCACCGTCAACCTTTTAAGAATCAATTGCCAGTCTATCTTGGCCAATTCACGTCTCAAACCCTCAAATGGTTGCCATATTATTGAATATCATTGTTTTTCTGCAAGTAATAACTAAATATCATTAAATCTCTCTTTCCCTCCCCCTCTCCATCACTCTCCCCCTCTCTCTCCTCTCTCCCTCCCCGCTCTCTCTTCCTCTCTCTCTCAATTCAATTCAATTAAAAAACTTTATTGGCATGACAAAATACATGGTAATATTGCCAAAGTATAAAACATGACATATATATTTAAAATGCATAAGTATAAATACAAGTATACAGTGTATGGATAGATATGTCCCTGTACATAAACTCGCAATAGACCTATAGCCCTTTATTGATTGCTACACGTTCTTGCAGCTGTAAGCAGTACAACACAATAGCAAGTTTTGCAATTCAATATTAATTTCTTAGTGTCAGTTAATGTCAATTAGTGTGTGCGTGCATAAGTGCATATTGGCCATTCACCGTCTCTCAGGTTATGGCATGCTGTTACGTATTGTGAAATGGTTAATGAATAACGGTTGCCATATTATTGAATATCATTCTCATTTTTCTACAAAGTTATTAACTCATTCAATTCTATTCACAGAATGGCACTGAAGAATGGCTAATTTTAACACGTAGGTCCAATATCTTCATTTATAGCTAATGGCAATATGGAGTATGTTCTGCTAATCATATTATATAATTTATTAAGACTGTTTCCTGCATGCTGCAGGGAAGAAACATTTTTTTTCCTTCCCCGCTTCAGACTTTAATGCATGACAGCTTTTTTTCCTGACTCTCAATTTACAATGATACAAGTATGGATGATTTTCACGCTTACAATATTGTTGGTGAGGCCGCACATTCAGTTCTGGGCACCGTGTTTAGGAAATATGTCGTCGAGTTGGAAACGGCGCGGAGAAGATTTACGAGGATGGGGCCGTGACTCGAGGGGCCTGAGCCACAGGGAGAGGTTGGGGCAGGCTGGGACTCTATTCCTTGGAGCGCAGGAGGATGAGGGGCGATCTTATAGAAGTGTACAAAATCACGAGGGGAATAGAATGGGTAGACGCACAGAGTCTCCTGCCCAGAGTAGGGGAATTGAGGACCAGTGGACATGGGTTTAAGGTGAGAGAGGCAGAGAAATAGGCCCTTCGTCCCGTGGGCAAGTTGGGACGAAGGGCCTATTTCCACTCTGTATCAATCTGGGACTCAACGACATCCTTCCTAGAACAGGGCAACCAAAACTGAACTCAATGCTCTAAATGCGGCCTCACCAACAATCTTGTACAACGTGACCTCCCAATGTCTAATACCTTGTGGGCCGAAGGGCCTGTTCCTGTGCTGTACCTGCTCAATGTAATCCTCTCTCCCTCTCTTTCCAGCTATTCAAACAGAAAGACATGATACAGGTAACTTCACAAATATTTACGAGGGTGTTGCCGAGACTCGAGGGGCCTGAGCTACAAGGAGAGGTTGGGCAGGCTGGGACTCCATTCTTTGGAGCACAGGAGGATGAGGGGTGGTCTTATAGAGGTGTACAAAATCACGAGAGGAATGGATTGGGTAGACGCAAAGAGTCTCTTGCCCAGAGTAGGGGTATTGAGGACCAGAGGACATGGGTTTAAGGTGAGAGAGGGGTGGGGGGGAAAGATTTAATAGGAACCTGAGGGGCAACTTTTCCACAGAGGGTGGTGGGTGTATGGAACGAGCTGCCGGAGGAGGTAGTTGAGGTAGTTTCTGTGCTCTACCTGCTCAATGTAATCCTCTCACCCTCTCTTCCCAGACATTCGAATGGAAAGAAATGATCCAGGTAACTTCACAAAGATTTGCGAGGATGTTGCCGGTACTCGAGGGGCCTGAGCTACAGGGAGAGGTTGGGGCAGCTGGGACTCCATTCCTTGGAGGGCAGGAGGATGAGGGGTGGTCTTATAGAGGTGTACAAAATCACGAGAGGAATAGATCGGGTAGACGCACAGAGGCTGCGGTGTCTGCGGCGCGGTTTCGGAGCCTCGCTGCATGGGAGGGGGAGGGAGGGGGGGGAAGGGAGGTTTTGAGACAGAGAGGGGGAGGGGGGAGAGAGGTGGAAGGAGGAGGGGGATTATCATTAGTGAGATTGCAAAATTAAGGTAGGTTTTAGAGCTATTATATTTTCTCCTCCATATGAATAATATCAAACAATTGGAACTGCTTTCTTATCCTTGATAACAATACTGAAAAATATGTATTCCATAGTTTGCGACTTTTATTTTGCATCATATCTTTCATGCGCACACACTAACACAGTTGAACAGTAACAGGCAATCAAATCAACACACAAAACATTTTCAAAAAAAAGGTTTTATTTACTGCAAAAACGTACTGTATTATATTTGTAGTGTTGCATGCTCCTTTATAACATTATACATAACATTTTACAGTACAACTTGATTATTAAAACAAGGACAGCTTCAATTCTTGATTTAAAAATATGTATACTACAAGAGTTCAAGGAATAGAGTCCCAGCCTGCCCCAACCTCTCCCTGTAGCTCAGGCCCCTCGAGTCCCAGCAACATCCTCGTAATTCTTCTCCGCGCCCTTTCCAGCTCGACGACATTTCCTGTAACATGGTGCCCAGAACTGAACTCAATACTCTAAATGCGGCCTCACCGACGTCTTGTACAACTGCAACATGACCTCGAAACTTCTATACTCAATCCACAGAGAGAGAGGAGAGAGAAAGAGACAGAGAGAGGGAGAGAGGAAGAGAGTGATCAGACATTGAATCCATCTTTTCCTTCCAGGTTTATCGACTGGTGCCAAGTGTGCGATAGGTTTGGTGACCTCTGCTATGATCATTATTATCATTATCATTATCCTTGTTCAATGGAGGTATGTTTATCTCTCCCTCCCTCTCTCTTTCTCTCTCCCTCTCTCTCCTTCCCCCTCTCTCTCTAAATCTTTTCCATGTTCTTGTAGCAGAATTAGGCCATTCGGCCCATCGAGTCCACTCCGCCATTCAATCATGGCTGATCTATCTCTCCCTCCTATCCCCATTCTCCTGCCTTCTCCACATAACCCCTGATACCCGCACTAATCAACAATCTATCTATCTCTGCCTTAAAAATATCCACTGACTTGTGGCCTCCACAGCCGTCTGTGGCAATGAATCCCACAGATTCACCACCCTCTGTCTAAAGAAATTCCTCCTCATCTCCTTCCTAAAGGAACGTCCTTTAATTCTGAGGCTGTGTCCTCTGGTCCTGGGCTCTCCCACTAGTGGAAACATCCTCTCCACATCCACTCTATACAGGCCTTTCACTGTTCAGGTGAAGTTTCAATTAGGTTCCCCCCCCCCTCCCCCCCCCCCGATCGTTCTTGTAAACCTCCTCTGGACCCTCTCCAGAGCCGGCACATCCTTCCTCAGATACGGGGCCCAAAACTGCTCTCGACTCTTCGAAACTCCAGCGAGTAAAGGCCCAGCGCCCGACAAACGCTCATCTCCTTCTGTCGCAGGAACATCCGCAGATTCACCGCCCGCTACCTGAAGAGATTCCTCCCCGTCTCCTCTCCACAAACCAGGATTCCCATAGATGATTCGGCCAATGATCAATCTACACCGTCAGAAGCTGAAGGTGAGAGGGAGAGAGAGAGGTGGGGAGAGAGGGAGGGAGAGATGGGGAGAGAGGAAGGGAGAGAGGAAGGGAGAGAGATGGGGGAGGGGGAGAGAGAGAGAGAGGTTGGGAGAGGGAGAGAGAGTTTGGGAGGGGGGAGGGAGGGAGGGAGAGAGATCAGCCATGATTGAATGGCAGAGTGGTCGCGATGGGCTGAATGGCCTAATTCTGCTCCTAGAACATCACATAAATACTCCTGGAAAGTAGGGAGAGAGAGAGGGAGAGAGAGAGAGAGAGAGGTGAGGAGGGAGGGAGATGGGGGAGTGAGAGGGAGAGAGGGGAGGAGTGCAATAAATATCTTCTCAATATTCTAATCTTTTTTGTTCTTCTACAGCGATGAAACTTGTTCCAAGTGGCGACGGAGAGAGACAGGAAACTCTCGAAAGCTCAAAGGATGATGGATAATGCAGCGTGGAAACATTCCCTTCGGCCCAACTTGCCCTCACCGGCCAACAAACCCATGTCCTCTGGTCCTCAATCAACAACCTGTACGGGGTGGAAGATTGCAACCTTCACGTGGTCTGCCCTGTTTCGACTAATGCAATCAACTCGACGTGCACAAACAGAAGATCAAATAGAACAAGTTGTCCTACAACTTTAGGCTGTGCATGCCACACGAAAGAAGAAGAAGAACAAGATGTATTATAAATCAAAGTTTTATAAATGGGAGTATTGTTGAGATAGAGAATTGTTATGGATAAATCTTGTATTTTTATATTATAAGCACTATATATATTGTGTGATTTATAAATAAGATATATATACACAGGATATCCTGGTAGTTATATTGTAAAATTAATTAAAAATGGTCCCTGGCTGTTGCGGGAAAGAAACATTTTCTTCTCCCCACTCATGGACTGTTTAATGCAAGGCAGGTTTTTCTCCAGACTATGAATTGCAATTTGTACATCTAGGGATAATTCTTGGAATTATGATATTTAATTCCATTCCTCCCTAACATAACCTTTAATTAAACTTAAGGAGTTTCAACATTCACATTAAGTATGTTGATGTTGTAAGCATGTTCCTTTAGGAAGGAGATGAGGAGGAATTTCTTTAGCCAGAGGGTGGTGAATCTGTGGGATTCTTCGCCACAGATGGCCGTGGAGGCCACATCAGTGTATATTATTCACCCCCTCACCAATTGCCCGCAAGTATTGTGAGCCCCATATCTGAGGAAGGATGTGCTGGCTCTGGAGAGGGTCCAGAGGAGGTTTACAAGAACGATCCCAGGAATGAGTGGGTTAACGTATTATGAGTGTTTGTCGGCGCTGGGCCTGAACTCGCTGGAGTTTAGAAGAATGAGGTGGGGGGACCTCATTGAAACTTCACTGAACAGTGAAAGGCCTGGATAGAGTGGATGTGGAGAGGATTTTCCACTAGTGAGAGGGTCTAGGACCAGAGGTCACAGCCTCAGAATTAAAGGACGTTCCTTTAGGGAGGAGATGAGGAGGAATTTCTTTAGCCAGAGGGTGGTGAATCTGTGGAATTCTTTGCCACAGAAGGCTGTGGAGGCCACAGTGGATATATTTAGGGCAGAGATAGATAGATTGTTGATTAGTGCGGGTGTCATGGGTTAAAGGGAGAAGGCAGGAGAATGGGTTGGGAGGGAGAGATAGATCAGCCATGAGTGAATCATGACTTGATGGGCCGAATGGCCTAATTCAACACCTATCCCTTATAAACGTATTCATAAGTGGAGATGTTGGTCGGCGTGGACAAGTTGGGCCAAAGGGCCTGTTTCCCAGCTGTCTATAAGTCTTATAATATATTTTACTTCGAAGTCTGAAGAAGGGTCTTGACCCGAAATGTCACCCATTCCTTCTCTCCAAAGATGCTGCCTGTCCCGCTGAGTTACTCCAGCATTTTGTGTCTGACTCTTATTTTGACCTTTGTTTAAATTAAGTGGATTAATTTTTACCAGTAATAAGTCTACAATATATACATCAATGCTCGTTAAATGTCAGACGTGCTTTAATACAATTTCAAGTTTTACACAGATTACATTACTCCAAAATAAAACTACATAGAATTTTCCCACATATTTCTCCCATCTGTGATAAATGTCTGCACTTAGAACCACATACTTTTGCAAATTGTACAAAAATTAAAAAATTAAAAAATTCTGGATTGACATTTTTGGAATAATTTCTGAAGTTGTTAATACTAAATTGGATCCAGACTCAAAATTAATAATACTTATAATGTATGATTGATATACATGAAAAGTTTTTACTATAATATGTAATTATATTTTACCAGAATATGTTTGCTTCTAATAAAAATATTTTAAAAATAATAATTTTACCTGTAATATTAAATGATTCTTTGTGAATAATCTTGAATGAATACTTTGTCCCACTGAGTCCGCGCAGACCAGCGATCTCCCATTCACACACTAGAGATACAGTGTGGAAACAGGCCCTTCGGCCCACCGAGTCCGTGCCGACCAGCGATCTCCCATTCACCCCGTTGCTGGGGTGGTAGGGGTCCTTCATGATCTTGCAGGCTCTGGATCTGCACCTCCTGGTGTACAGGTCCTGCAGGGGGGCGAGAGGGTAGTTCCCATGGTGCGTTCTTCCGAACGTACTACTCTCTGCAGAGCCTTCCTGTCCTGGGCAGAGCTGTTGCCAAACCAGATCGAGATGTTACCAGACAAGATGCGTTCTACAGCACCAGAGTAGAAGGGTTGAAGGATCCTCAGAGAGACTATGAATTTCCTCAGCTGCCTGAGGTGGTAAAGGCGCTGTCTTGCCTTCCTCACCAGCACGGCAGAGTGTGTTGTCCACGTCAGATCCTCTGTTATGTGGACTCACAGGTATTTAAAGCTGCTCACCCTATCCACAGTAGCCCCATTTATCCCCAGTGGCGTGTACGTCCTCGGATGTTGTGCCCTTCTAAAGTCCACAATCAGCTCCTTAGTTTTAGTGACATTCAAGAGGAGGCTGTTCTGACAGAGAATGGGGAGGAGTAAAGGAAGTGTTGATGTTTCAAGTCAAGACCCTGCATCAGTCTCTCCTGCAAATTGATTTTTACTTCAATATTTAGTCTCTGTCGTCTTCTCCAAGTTGAGGTAACCTTTAACAAATCCCACATCCTCCCCCTTCCTTCTCCCTCCTCCCCATTCCCCAAACCATAAAGGGCCTGTCCCATTAAAGCGACTTTTCAGTGACTGTCTCCGACCTTCAGGCTCGAGGAGGGCACTCGCCTGGAAAACCTCGAGCTGGATCGACCGTCTGCGATGAAACGGCGAGCTGGATCACCCGTCTGCACGCATGCACACGCACACACACAGACACACACCCATGCATGCACACACACGCACACACACACGCAGGCACACAAACACGCACACACACGCGCGCACACACAGGCACGCAAACGCGCACACACACACACACACACGCGCTCACACAGGCAGGCACACAAACGCGCACACACACACGGGCGGAAACCCCGGGGAGGCCAGAGGGGACACGTCCCCCCCATGTTTTGAGAGGTGGGCGACATCCCCGCCAGGTTTACCTGCCTGGGCGGAGAAGCAGCGCTGGTATCCCGTCAGTCCAGACAGGGCTGTAGTTAACCCGGTGAGACAGGCAGAGTTGAGCTGCATTTAGCGCTGGATTGAGCCTCCGAAGCCTCGCGTGTGTGTGTGTGTGTGTGTCCCCCCGTCCCCTCCATGTTTTGATACACACACACACACGCACACACACACACACACACACACACACACACACACCCACACACCCACACCCACGATGAACAGGAAGATAAAAGACGGCTGCACAGTTACAGTAAGTCCGTTAGAGCGCGCGGAGGGTGGGGTGGTGGGGGGGGGGGGGGGGGGGAGAGAAGGGCGAGAAGGGGGGGGGGGGGGAGACACTTTTAAGAAGCCAGACAACATAATAAAGTTTAGCGGGCATTTAACCTACCAGTCGGTTTTCCTTGGTTCCAAAAACCTCCAATGAGCCAATTAAAATGCCCGGCCAGCAAAGGAGATTGCCTACGGCTGCCCTCGACTGCCTGTAACTACATAGCGACCCCACTCCACTGCACTACGAGTTCAAAAGAACCATGCCGACCAATTTTTACTCGTGGAAAATATTACAACATGATGAAAATTTTTCCTCGACCAAACTGAGGCCGCGAGTATGCAGGAACTTCCCTCGAGCATGAAGGAGAGATCCAGGGACCTCCTAGGACCACGTGTCGACCATGCTGCGGGTTTGAGTCGAGGGCAAACTCTTCTAAACTCGCAGATTAGGTCGCCCAAGTGGGACAGGCCCCTTAACATTCAGGATATCCAGCCAGTCCTGCTGTAATTCCACCCAACAACCAGCAGATGGCGGAAGCTGCTCTGATAATGAAGCAGAGACACAGGGACCTGCATCTGTGCACAGTCAGAAGGAACTGCAGACGGACACAAAGTGCTGGAGTAACTCAGTGGGACAGGCAGCCTCTCTGGAGAGAAGGAATTGGTTTCAGGTTTCAGGTCGAGACCCTTCTTCAGACTGAGGATCACGGGAGAGGGAGACACAGAGATAAAGAAGTGTAAGGCGTGAAAACAAAGACATCAAAAGAGAAAATTGTCAAGGAAAATTGTAATCAATTTATTAGCCAAGTATGTGAACATACAAGAAATTTGATTTGCCAACAGTCATACAAAAAGGTAACAAGATACATAACATTATTATAAAAGATGAAATAGAAACATAGAAAATAGGTGCAGGAGGAGGCCATTCGGCCCATCGAGCCAGCACCGCCATTCATTGTGATCATGGCTGATCATCCCCAATCAATGAGATTTAGAATGATCAGTGTCAATCCCAGCGCTTACCAGAACCTGCTTTAGCCACCTTGAGATAGTTTGCGCCGACACCTCACTGTGCGTTTTTTTTTGTGGCTTATGAACAATGCTGACTCTGTTCCCCTCAAGGTTCTGGTAGCCTCAATATATCGGGACAAGTATAACACTCCACACAGGCGGGCATCCTTGGGGTACGCCGAAAAGACAATCTTACACCCTGTCACACCAATTCTACTCTGCTTGAGCAGATCATAAACATAAAATGTGGTGGCATCTGCTGATACCTCCATCCTGTCTAGCAGCAGTATATGTAATGCCTGCACTCGCTGGGCTGAAACCAACGCCATAAGCATGTCCACCTTCATGGTGAGTTTAGCTGGTGATAGTGCTGTGTCAGGCTCCCACTCCTGAAGCAGCATTAAAACTTGGCTCACATTCCAGATAACTGAGTACCTGGGTTTGGGAGGATTGGAATTAAACACTCCCTTCATGAATTTAAAGCCTGATGGGTGAGTCCCTACTGAATGTAATTCTGACACCATAGGGAAATATGAGGACAGAGCACTTCTGGCTGTGTTAATCGCACTATAGCTTAACTTTTCATCCCTTCCGACAGCCATCTTGGACACAAACTAACATTTAACTTACAGACAGGAAAAAATCATCCCCCCACAATGGTTACTACTGAGGGGGAAGGCACAATGTCCAGTCCCCATCCCCAGTTCCCCCAAAGTCAGGCCTATTGAGGCCTCCGCTATTGCCTCTACGGAGGCCCGATGTTCATGAGCCGTTCTGGCCGGGTGGTGTTGCCCCGGCGTCGGGAGAGTCCTCTCAGCGGCTGGGCCACCTGGAACGGCCGCTTCCTTACCGGAGACCGCGGCTTCCGAAGCCGACAAGGCCGCGCCGGTTTGGAGCTCCCAGGCTCCCGATGTTGAAGTCGGCACCGCCCGCTCCGCTCCGCAGACCCGCAGCCCGGAGGTGGTGAACTTGGCGGTCACAGCTCACCGGAGCTCCAGCGCGTCGATCCAGCGCGGCGACCCAGGCAAGGCATCGCCCGCTCCGCTCCGCGATAGCGCTCCAGCGCTGTGCCGCCACCGAAGCCGAGGTGCTGGGCGGTCCCCATCAGGAAACGGCGCTCCACGCCCGCTGGTAGGCCACGAGGACGGGTCGACGGAGCAGCCCGGAGAAAAAGCTGCCTCACCGACCAGGTAGGGACCTAGAAATATAGTTACCCCCTTCCCCCCACATTAAAAAGTCTATTTCTCCCACAAACAAAACACAGGACTCACTAGAACTACAAAAAAAAAAGTGAATTAAACGGATGGCTGCTGGTTAGCAGCCGTTCCCCAAGATGGCGCCTTCTCCTTGAATCATGTTCATGAGACATATTTAGGCACCTGGTGGTTTAATCTGGCATTCCAATCCTAGCAACAACATTTTCAAATATCTCACGGTTCAACACCATTCTATGTTGTCATTAAATTGTCGTGACCTTGTGTCTGCGACTGTGTTGAACCTCCATGGCAAATAAATGGCTGAAATCCAAATATTCATGTCAATACACCAGCTCCAGATCTGTTTAGCCAAGCTATTACAAGCTTTTGATTTTACTCCACCCATATGATTCAAATATGCTACTGCTGTAGTGTTGTCAACTTGCAACTGAACATGTACATGACCTTTAGCAAGACAGTAAGCTTTAAGCCCATAGAATGTTCCCAGAAGCTCTATATAATTGATCCCTCTCAATTGCAGAAGGGATGCCTCATCATTATTCCATCTGCCTCCACAGCTGGAAACCATATCAGTAGCTCCCCAACCTTGGCCACTGACATCAGTCTGTAAAACTATAGAAGGTGGACCAACCAATACCTTCCTTGAGCTGCTTGCCACATTCATCATCCACCATTGTATCTCAGAAATAGCTTCAGTGGGCAATTTCATAGGCCTATCAAAATGGCCTGCATGTGTTATCAATGCTTGTTGTTTAGCTTGTTGTAATTCTTGATAATACAGAGGCCCAAACTGCACAGCTGGAAAAACAGCCACAAACTTGCCAATCAACTTGGCTACTTGAAGGTAGTTGTTTCTCCAGCAGCTTGACACACTCTTCAATTAGCTTGGTTCTTGGTTTCTTAGTCCTCCAAAATATTCCAAATGGAATTTAAACTGGAGGTGGTACCCCATCTTCCCCCTCCCCCACACCTCTCTCCCCCTCCCCTCTCTCCTCCCCTTCTCCATCTCCCTCTCCTCACCCCTATCCCTCTCCTCTCCCTCCTCCCCCACACATCCCTCTCCCCCCCCCACCCACCGGGTCCCTCTCTAACCCCACCCCCCTTCCGCTCCTCGGGGTGCTCAGCTTCCCGCCCTTCCCGCTCTGTCCCTCTTCCACCACTCCCCCTACCCCTCCCTCCCCACTTCTCTCACCCTTTATCCACCCCCTCTCCCTCCCCCACCTCTCTCCCTCCCTTCCACCTCCCTCCCCTTCCCGGCTGTCCCCTCTTGCCACCACTCCACCCTACCCCTCCCTCATACCCACTCTCACGTCTCTCGCCCCCTTCCCCACTCTCACTCCCCACTCTCTCCCCCTCCTCCAACACGTCTTCCCATCCCTCCCCTACCCCATCCCCCTCCTCCCTCCCCCACACCTCTCTACCCCATCCCTCTCTCCTCCAGTACCCCACCCTCTCTTCACCCCTCTCCCTCCCGTCATACACAATAATAATAAATAACAAAACATACAATAAACACAAATTAACATCCACCACAGTGAGTTCACCAGGTACCTCCTCACTGTGATGGAGGCAAAAGTCTTAGTCTCTGTCTCTTCCCTCCTTGTTCTCCCTCTGCACTGAGGCGATCCAGGCCGAAGATGCCGCCCTCCGGTCCAGCGGACCTCCGAAGTGATGTCGCCGCCGCCTCAGCTCAGAGTCGGGCCGCTGCCGAAAGCTGGAACGCCGTCTCCGCCTCAGCTCCGAGTTGGGACGCTGCCGAAAGCTGCTGCCTTTTATCCCTCGGCAGAGTCACTAGCATCTGATCTGAGTTAATGGTGAACCCCAAGTAATCAATCACTTTAACTGGTGTTAATTTGGACTTCTCTGGGTGGATAACGAACCCCAATTGTTCAAAAGTGATTTTAACAGCTGACACAGATGATTCAGCTGCCTCCCGGGTGTTTCCTACAAATAAAAATATCATCCAAATAGGCCATTACCACATGACCCTGAGTTCGGAGTAAGCCAAGAATTGGCTTTAACAATTTGGTAAACAATCTTGGAGCTGAGGTTAAGCCATTTGGCAGAGCTTTGAATTGCCACCATCGATCCATCCAGCTAAACTTCAAAAATCTCCTATCATCTCAATGAACAGACACTGAGTAATAAGCATCCTTGAGATCTATGCTTGCCATATAACACCCTTTGGACATCAGCCGCTTAGCAGTAGGAACATTTTCAATCTTAAAGTGTCTATACTGCACAAAAGGGTTGAGGCTCGTTAGGTCTAGAATGATTCTACACCCCCACATCTTTTTTAGATCTTGGAAAAATACTTGACACAAACTGATGGGATTGCTGAACCCTTTTCTCAATTACCCCTTTTTTAAACAATGTCTCAAGCTCAGCCTGTATTTGTATATTCTCTTCGTGTGAAAACACGAGTGTCCGATATGGGACAAGCTGAGTGGGTGGACACACAGTAGGGTAGAATTCAATCCGAAACCCCTCTATACTACCCAGCACAAATGGGTCTGATGTTATCTCTTGCCATTCTTTGACAAACAAGTGTAACCTGCCCCTAGAGAGGACGCGACTATTATTCGAGTCGCGTCCTCGCCCCCCCCCCCCCCCCAGCGGCCTACCTGGATTGGCGCGGCCTTTCCTGCCGGGATCGACCGGAGCTCCAGCAGCGGCGGGACAGCGCTGTAACATCGCGGGGCTGGCGATGCCTTACCGGGGGTCGCCGTCTGGAGCCCGGAGTGCTGGACCTGCTGCACCGACATCATGGAGCTGCGGTTTGCAGAGCTCCCAAGGCGGGCGGCGCTGATGGACAGCGCGGGGTCCTGCGACTCTGCCAAGCTCGGCAGCTGCGGACTCGGGAGCTGCGGACTCCGGCTGCGGGAGGCGGCTGATCTGGAGGTCCGGGCCGCTGAGGAGGATGTTCACCGTCGGGGTTCGGCGTCGGCGTTCCACTAGCCTGGCGTGAGGGCCTGAACATCGGGCCACCCGGGGCGGCGACTGCGGGTGCCCGGAAGGCCCAGACCACGGATGAACATCTGGGAAGAACGGAAGGGAGGCTGGCTGGACTATGGTGCCTTCCTCACCTTGGTGCCATTTATGTTATGTTGTGTCGTGGACTATCTGTGTTTGTGCTTTTTTTTAAATTCAATTTTATTTTTAATATGTTTTATTATTTATTATTTATTTATTTTTATGATACTGCCTGTAAGGGAAATTCATTTTGTTGTCTCTAATTGAGACAATGACAATAAATTGAATACAATACAATACAATACTAACTTGAACATCTTCATCACTTAACTTACTTCCTTGAAGAGCTTCATCTCTTACCTGCACATTAGCTGGCTGGGCTTGTTCCCCCCGGCCCCTCGTAGGGAAAGTCATCTTAGCCTTAGTGACAGTAGCTGGATACCAGGGTCGTGAGTTGGTAAATGAACGACCCGTTCCCTCACCAGTCCCTGTGAATGCTCCCCGTCGATAGGGGAAAAACCTTTTTCCCATTCGGCCACTTGATGGCATTTGTATGAGACCGACTGTTTTCGCCTCCTCGTCCAGTTCCTTAACTCTCTTCGCAAGGTTCTCCCCGGACAACAAACTAGGCAACTGGACATTATTCGGCCTGCATAACGCCGCAAATTTCGGGTGAATAACAGGACGTATGGCATTTAGTAATTCCTGAGACCGTTAATCTCAAATTGTGCACTACAGAACATTCCCAGAGCATCCTGGTGTACTTCCGTCCAGTGCCCATCATCCAATATTCTGGCAAATGCAGTAATTCCTGCAGCTAACAATTTGATCACTCTCCGCACCTTCAGTTCCTGTGCTCTCACTCCAACCCCCATTTGGCCCCATGTCACATGCTTGACCATCGGCACCTTAAGCAACTCACAGTTGACTGGGGCTACATACTTTCTTGCAGTATCGTCCATAGTTAACTCCTCGAGCTGATGGGAGACATATAATTAATGGTGGTTGCCAGCTCTTCCCCCAATGGCTACCCTGCTTCTTTGGGGACTGCGAACTTAGCTGCCAGATTAGGCACCATGACCTCTTGTCCATCACCCAACATAGCCATCACACCGGCATCAACATCTTCATGACTCGGCTCACCCTCCGCCTCCATAAGGGGGCGATTCTGCAGCCCCACAACAGGCACTGCTGACACAGGCTCTCCATCAGCCTGGCGAGAACTGCTCTCCTCCTCCCGGAGCGCGTCCTTTGCAAGCAACCTCTCCAACAGGCGCTCGATCAGGGAGAGCCGTGAGCAAACGGTCTCTCCTTGGAGGTAAGACCTCCTGTCCCGACTCTGGGTCGATGGGCCTGACAGACTTAGATGTAGCATTACTCCCTGCCGGCGCGGCACCGCTGCTCTCCGGCAACGAGTCTGCTCTTGCAAGCCCTCCTGCTTGTGACAAAGTCGGTGAGCTAGGCAGGCACCCACTGACCGCATTCTCTCGGTCTTCCATCTCCTTTGCAACGGGTCGCCTTGCCTTCACCTTGCTAGCTTTCTGCATCTTTCTCCGGAGCACAACCTCCGACACAGAAACCAGCCTCAAGAATAAGTTGATGCACTTACCTCCAGTTTTAAACTTACCCGCTTGGAGAAGCGCTGCTGCTCCAACCGGCCGCTTGCACCAACGCGTCTGACGTAATGACGCACGTGCGGCTGAACGGGGCTTCTTCACGTTGTCACTCACGTGACTCCGAAGTAAAACCAGCTATCATAGAAACATAGAAACATAGAAATTAGGTGCAGGAGTAGGCCATTCGGCCCTTCGAGCCTGCACCGCCATTCAATATGATCATGGCTGATCATCCAACTCAGTATCCCGTACCTGCCTTCTCTCCATACCCTCTGATCCCCTTAGCCACAAGGGCCACATCTAACTCCCTCTTAAATATAGCCAATGAACTGGCCTCGACTACCCTCTGTGGCAGGGAGTTCCAGAGATTCACCACTCTCTGTGTGAAAAAAGTTCTTCTCATCTCGGTTTTAAAGGATTTCCCCCTTATCCTTAAGCTGTGATCCCTTGTCCTGGACTTCCCCAACATCGGGAGCAATCTTCCTGCATCTAGCCTGTCCAACCCCTTAAGAATTTTATAAGTTTCTATAAGATCCCCTCTCAATCTCCTAAATTCTAGAGAGTATAAACCAAGTCTATCCAGTCTTTCTTCATAAGACAGTCCTGACATCCCAGTAATCAGTCTGGTGAACCTTCTCTGCACTCCCTCTATGGCAATAATGTCCTTCCTCAGATTTGGTTCGGTGTACATTGAATGGCGGTGCTGGCTCGAAGGGCCGAATGGCCTACTCCTGCACCTATTGTCTATTGTCTATAACCAGATCAAAACAGCGGCGTGTGAGAATCCTCAGGGCACACAGCATAAGCGGAGACCCACAGCCATCAGTTCAATGTCCGTGCCACACACACACGCTCCTTCACCATGATGTGACCAGAGTTGTACCGACTGCTGTCGTTCTCTCCGCACTCCACGTCTGCCCGAACAATCAGAAAACTGTCCCCACTCGCACTAAACTCTGGGATGTCCCCATGGAACCATGTCACCGTAAACACCGACACCACCGCACTCACGCCACCCCCTCCGGGTCATCACCAGCGCAGGCAGCACGTCCATCTTGTTTTGTCTGCGACCTCACGTTCCCCACTGTGATGGAAGCCAAATAACTGATACCTCCTTTCCTCGCCCGGTCGGGGTGATCGAAACTTCCGTAGTCGGGGCGATCGAAGCTCCCGCGATCGGGGCGGTCGAGGCACGTGCGGTTGGAGCTCCCACAGCCGATCCCTAACAACGGGACCGCCAGCTCCACGATGTTTAGGCCGCAGTGCGGACGGCGATACGACACGGAAAGAGTCGCATCTCCCTCGAGGGAAGAGATACAAAAGGTTTCCCCACCCCCACATGACACAAAAACTAAAAGTAAACTAAGAAACATTCAAGTAAACACAGAGCAAAACAGCACAAGAAGAAAGAGACAAGACAAGCTGCTGGCGAGGCCGCCATAGACGGCGCCACCTGGTGGTATTATAGCGGTATGCTATATGTAGCACAGATCAGTGGTGAAGGTGACATCAAAGCTACCAGAGATAAAATATAATCGGGGGCACTCACACTGGTTGGAGAACTGGGCCGTGGTCACTAGGACTAGGGTCAGAAGAAGGGCCTCGATCCAAATCGTCACCTATTCCTTCTCTCCAGAGATGCTACCTGTCCCGCTGAGTTACTCCAGCTTTTTGTGTCTATCTTAGGTGATTAATTTAGTTTAGTTTAGAGATTCAGGTTCTTTGGCGTACTGAGTCCGCACCGACCAGCGATCCTCGCACACTAGCACCATCCTACACACTACAGAAGCCAATCAACCTACAATCCTGCACATCTTTGGAGTGTGGGAGGAAACTGGAGCACCGGGAGTAAACCCACGCAGGTCACGGGGAGAACGTGCGAACACCGCACAGAGAGCACCAGCAGTCAGGATTGAACCCGGGTCACTGGCGCTGGGAGGCAGCAACTCCACCGCTGCGCCACCGTGACACATTTGATGTTGTTGGTGGATACAGGTGAGAGAGGTTTGATTAGCAGACGGGTGGACAAAGGCTAGAGGTGACTTGGAGACAAATGGAGACAAAAAGTCACCTTCCAACTCTTTCCGAACTTTCTCCGCTCTGCCTCAATTGGACTGAAGAAGGTCCCCGACCCGACACGCCACCTATCCATGTTCTCCAGGGATGTTGTCTGACCGGCCGAGTTACACCACCACTTTGCGTTGATAATAGAAACATAAAAACATAGAAAATAGGTGCAGGAGTAGGCCATTCGGCCCTTCGAGCCTGCACCGCCATTCAATGTGATTATGGATGATCATCCCCAATCAGTACCCCCGTTCCTGCCTTCTCCCCATATCTCTTGACTCCGCTATCTTTAAGAGCCCTACCTAGCTCTCTCTTGATAGTATCCAGAGAACCGGCCTCCACCGCCCTCTGAGGCAGAGAATCCCACAGAATCACAACTCTCTGGGTGGAAAAGTTTCTCTTCATCTCCGTTCTAAATGGCCTACCCCTTATCCTTAAACTGTGTGTGGCCCCTGGTTCTGGACTCCCCCAACATCGGGAACATGTTTCCTGCCTCCAGCGCGTCCAATCCCTTAATAATTTTATATGTTTCAATGAGATCCCCTCTCATCCGTCTAAATTCCAGAGTGTACAAGCCCAGCCGCTCCATTCTCTCAGCATATATATCAGTCCCGTCATCCTGGGAATTAATGTGCAGTGGGGGACGTTTACTTGTGTGTACGTGCGTGAGTTTAGGACTACGCGCTCTAACATGCTTCGCCCTCTCCCCACGCAGAGAGAGGGAGAGAGAGAGAGACACTTTGTAAGAGCTAAATTAGGGCTCATAAAGATAGCGGAGTCAGGGGAAATGGGGAGAAGGCAGGAACGGGGGTACACAAAAATGCTGGAGAAACTCAGCGGGTGCAGCAGCATCTATGGAGCTAAAGGAAATAGGCGACGTTTCGGCCGAAACCCTTCTTCAGGCAGGAACGGGGTACTGATTGTGGATGATCAGCCATGATCACATTGAATGACGGTGCTGGCTCGAAGGGCCGAATGACCTACTCCTGCACCTATTGTCTATTGTCTATTGACATGCAACAAAATACTAAACATGACTACTTTCATTGACATGACATTGCTGTGTCCCAAACATCACGGTGCAATTTGTGATCCCAGCTACAAAGACAGATGTGGACAGCAATTCGTTCTTCCCCCGCACAATTAAAGCATGGAATAATGTTAGTTACCCAACCAGATGCAACTAAATTTAAAGTAGCTCTTTCTTCCCAATAACCCTTTCTGGCTTAATCCCTCCCTCCCTTCACCACCTCCAGTTTAAATTCCATTTGGAATATTTTGGAGGACCAAGAAACCAAGAACCAAGAACATCACGGTGCCCTGAAATGGGGGGACTATGTATAAACACAGCTGTAATTTCTACACGGTGAAATCAAAATGTATAAAAATTGCCTTGATTTAAATCTGACAATGTGCACTTTAATCACATGTGATTTATTTAATTATAAATCTCATATTGTGGATTACAGAGGCAAATAACTAAATAAATGATGGGTCTTTATCCCAAACATTATGGAGGGCATTACAGGTGTTGTTTGTTTGCCTGCATGTACGTACGTGCGTGAGTTTAGGACTACACCCCTCAACACGCAAACAAACAGAGAGAGAGAGAAAGTGGGAGGGAGGGAGAGAGGCCAACAAGGAAGTCCCCAGAATTTTACACCCCCTG